>NW_015655715.1:798147-817470 GCF_001515625.1 Sinocyclocheilus rhinocerous | reverse complement strand
AAGGTTCGTTGACGACGATATTTAGTCATAATTTTCGTTGACGAAACAGAAACGCGCTGCAAATACTCACAACACAACCAAATACAGAAACGCGCTGCAAATACTCACAACACAACCAAATGCAGAAACGCGCTGCAAATATTCGCAACACAACCAAATACAGAAATACGCTGCAAATACTCGCAACACAACCAAATACAGAAATACGCTGCAAATATGCACAATGTGACCAAATACAAAAAAGTGTTGCAAGTAGCACAGACCACAACGGAAATGTTTCAAGGAGACCCCAACAATCCTTATGAAAATTAACCATGGGTTTATTACAGTAAAAGTGTTGTAACTTTTTTTTTGGCATATTGATTACCATTTGTATAACCACAGTTGTACAAATACCATGGTTAAACTATGGTTAGTGTAGCAAAACCATGGATAATTTGTGGTTACCATGGTTTAACTATAGTAACCATTTATTTATTTTTGAAATATGGTTAATTTTCGCAGGGTAAGTTGTGAAAATTAGCTAGCCAGCTTACATAAAGTAACGTTTCACAGTTACAGTAATTGTGTATTTCGTCAGCTTATTTCGGTTAATGATATCCAAAAAGCTAAGGAATCATATGATCAGCATGTTAAAATAAACAAAAAACTCACCTTTCAGAGCAGACTTTGATAAGCATGTCCCAGCCAGGTCCGTCACTCGTTGCGGTTCCCTTAAACATTTCTGATGTGGTCTGTGCATATTTGCAGCACGTTTCTGTATTTGGTTGTGATGTGATTATTTGCAGCACATGTGTTGTCAAACTGATAGAAGATGTTTTCTTAATTTGTTGGTGTTTTTCCATTTGCAGCGCATTGAGCTCTCTCAGCTGCCATATATATATATTAACGAATTAATCAAATAGTTATATTTTTAATTAAATTGACACTGCCCCTTCATGACTTTGTAGTTTTTTGCCATTGCCATTTCTTTGCAATTTTTTGTTAGTAGCTTGTGATGTAGCTAGCTAATTTCTCGACTACTTTATATTACGTGTAGTTCATATTTTGACAAGTCACAGTTTCAAAGTAGCACCCCAACACTTGATACAACAGGAAAAATGAGCAAAAAAGGCAGCCAATGAAGCATTATCCTTAGCAATCCCTGTCCACTTTGGAGTTTTATCTAGTTATCTCACCTAACAAGAGAAAAGCATGTGTTGAATTTCATTTTAGCTTAGTACCATTAGTATTATCAAATATAGTAACGCCCTCACTGTAACCTTAGATGACACTATACTTTCATAGACCCAAATAAGCAATTTCCTATGTATCATTCCATTCAGTAGTGATGGAAGAGTCCCAATCGCGAACACACCACCCATAATCCATTACTGAATTGGCCTATAGAGTCATTTAACATGCCAGTAATTAGCATTCCTCAGGAGCCCAGAGAGAGCGTTGTTCACCGCTCCAGTGTGGAGTTCAGCAGCCTACAGCTCTATCTATAACTCTGACAGAAGCCTCAGCACTGTAAGTCCCTCTGTGGCACCTCCCCAATCTATAGAGAGGATGATGAATGCCCCATCCTCTCTGACATCACAATCAGAGCGCACTAGCAGTCCTTCTCTCTCTTGAACTCTTTGTCCTCTTGTCTTTCACTCGATCATTCTCTCACTTTGTCTCTCGCTTCAAACATGATTCTTTCCCTTTATCTCGCTCGCTCTCATTCTCTATGAAGTGTCCCCTTTTTTCGCCCACGAGCCGCCTACTTTCCTTTCCTCGGTTTACTACCACCGTAATTTCATTCGGCTGGAAAACAAATTCGGTGACAAATCCAGGATCAGACACAGACCGGATTATTCCATTCTAAAGAGCAGACACTGAATTATCAGCTATCAAATTCCACCTATTGTTTTATGACACAATTTGGAATTAAAAAACCTTTCTGTCAACGTTTTTAGAACACACAACTAAAAACAAGGTATTAAGGGGGTGTTTACAGAAAACTGTAATCAACTGAAAACAGACAGCGTTTTGGTGGCTTGAAAGTGCACGCATTTCAAAGTGCAAATTTTTGAAAACGATGCCATTATCATGTCCGTGTAAAAATCAAAAACGTGAATTTGTGAAAATGGTGACATCATGCACATGCGTATTATGTGTTCAGTCTATAGACATGTATGTAGCTTCTTTACAAAGTCACATCGCCAAATACTGGCCTGGCATGCATGTTACTGCATTTTTAATCCTTTTCACGGATCTGTGTGAAAGGGAATTGTTTTTACAATGTTGTCGTCTATACATGAAAATTTTCAAAGCACAAAGGAAAAACTTTTCCGTTTTTTAATACAATCATTGTCGTGTAATCATACCCTAAATTGTAAGTATATATCATGGTAGTATTTGATGCACTGGATTTAATTAATGCTACATTAAAATAAAATAAAAAACCACTATAGTTTTTCTTTTGATTTTGGGGTGACATTCTTGGAATTCGATGCATTACACATTTTAGATGTTGTTTTTTTAGTTTTCTATATATATAATTTTTTTTTTAATATATATAATCTTATCTGTGTTGGTTGGATGTAGACAAAGAGCAGAAACTGAATTTTCAGCTATCAAAATCCACCTATAGTATATGAGAGAATTTTGAAGGTTTTTTTTTTTCAAAAGTTAATAACTTAATAGCTAATCACCTTCTCAATGGCACACAAAGCCATTTGACTGTCAACTGATGTTTTCATACATGTTTTCATAGTATTCAGCGCATCGGTTGTTTTAGATATCACATTGTTTTAGTTCCCTTTAGTTTTCTATAATTTAATTTTCTGTAATGTTATCTGCATTGGTCGATATAGATAAAGAGCAGACACTGAATTATTAGCTCTCAAATTCCATCTATTGTATAGGAGCACAATTTGGAATTCAAAAACTCTTCTGCCAAGCTGTGCTATAACCCACAGAAATCGATTCTATCTCATCAAGACCTTTAGAAAATGTATGCACTGGCCATCTTTATAGACAGGGCCAAAAGTTGAGAAATGTCTGCACCGCTCCGACCCTGCCCACACCAGAACCTCAGCCAACTTCTCAAGGCCATGTTTTGGCCTTTATGGTGCATTGTTGCACTAAATAATTCCACACACAAACTTAATAGTTCACAACTGATTATGCTTCAGGACAAAAATTAGATGGCAAGAAAAATTCTATTTTAATGCTTTTGTTCTTGCTCGCATGAGAAACTTCACATTTGTGCATAAAACGTTTGTGTTCCTCTTTAGCAAAAGGTTTTTAAGCAAAAGAAAAGTTTGTCGAGCAAAGTGATATGTTTGTGGGCGAACAGAAAATTGATAACGGAAATAATATAAGGTAGGAGGAAAAAATATTTTTAAAAAACTAAATATTTTTTCGACAAAAACTAAGATTAAAAAAAGATTGTTTCATATAATCAAATTATAGTTAATAATGTCGGTGATTGACTTACTTGAACAGGGGAGCCGAGCTCCCCCTAGCTCCCCCGTAGTTCGCACCCTGACTATATGAGATTAAAGACAGGATAGGTGATTTGGTTCAAAAACATTTTTTGTTATGCTGGTTGAAAGTCTTTTCACATCCCGATAGCAATCAATAAGTTAAGTGGTCTAAATGTATTTATATGTATTTACATCGTCTGTGGAAGGCACAGGATCATTAAATGTTCGACCAATCAGATTATTCGGTCCGAACATTATAGGCTGTCCTACCTGCCTGTCAACGTGTGTATTTGCATACCTCTGCACCCCGTTCACACAGACATGACACGTCATCAGCGCAGTCCATTACTCTATTGCAGACTGAGCGACAATGGAAGGCGTTATTATTTAAATATTATGAGCTTTGTACTGTAATGTTTTCTCACTAGTGAATGAGACATGAGGTAATCTGACAGCATTGCATTCATCCGCCACCAACGCCGTCTCTTATCGTGTCAATGATTAGCCTCTGGGCGGCCTGTGCACGTTCATGTGTTTTGGAGGAGGCGTGGCTTTGCAGAGTGATTATGCAGGGAAGGTTGGGTCTTGCTTTCAAAGCTAGCTTGCTAATGCTAGCCTCTCCGAAATCACCTACCCTACAACTTTAATCGGGCATACACACAACTTAAGCGAAGTTTAAGTTTTTTTATATGCTTTTTCTGGGGCAACACACTAAATACAGCTAAAGTTGAAAATAAATAACTATAGCATAAAAAATTCACAAAACTGTACTCAACATAACACAAGCTCAGGATTTCACAACAAGGAACGTTTTTACATGTAGTTTTTAGATGCTGATACATATATAACTTAAAACAATGTAATATTTGGTTTAATTTTGCTCTCTCATCAAATAAAATGGGATTTTTGTTAACTAACATTAGATGTCATTTTAGTCAGAGTAAAATTAACAAGTATGACATTTAAAAAAAATAATAATTTAAACTACATTTTAAATATCAACACCGCCTATCCTATCAGACAGTCTTTCTCAGGTTTACTCTGGGGGGAAAAAAAAATCAATTTAATGGACGTGATTGTGACTGCGCTTTCTACCCCCATCTATCAGAGACTCTGTCTGTCTTTAATGTCCATCTGTCTCTCAGTGTCTGTTTATTCTAGTCTTCTGAGGTTGCACTGTAGTTTTTTTTCATGCACATTTGCACATTAAGAGGTTTGCAATGCCAACTCAGTCTCTTATAGAATTTAGTTTGTAGTCATCCAGATCCACCAGAGGCACTGCAGGAGTGTTCTTAGGTGCAAAAATGCAAACAAAGGGTGCAATCAAGCTTTAAAACATTTGATGTGTCCCGGAACAGCTGATCTCTAATGAAATACTGAAATACACCATTAAATGTAAATCATCACTTTAAAAGTCCATCCCCTGTTGTCCTCTCATATCAAGAGCCACTGACATATTTGTTTAGAACTGTTTTTCGATTGCACTTGTAAATGGTGCTTGATCTGTGCACATTTCTCTCCTGATTCATATTAGACAACTTTTTCAGAAAGCAATATTATGGTAAGAGGACCAGAAGCAGCATTAAAAACGTCTTTATAATGGAGATGTTTCTTACACACACTAAGCGTTTCACTTTAGACATTAATTGATGGATTATTAATAGTTAGTTATTGTAATGTTTTTATCAGCTGTTTGGACACTCACTCTGACGGCACCCATTCACTGCAGAGGATCCATTGGTGAGCAAGTGATGTAATGCTAAATTTCTTCAAATCTGTTCAGATGAAGAAACAAACTCAGCTAGGCCTATATCTTGGATGGCCCGAGGGTGAGTACAGTGTCAGCAAACTATTCCTTGAATAGAGTAGATTATCAGTGAGTACTGACCTAAATTTGACTCACTCCTTTAATCAGAATAAAAATAATCATAGAAGTTTGGAATGACATGAAATATATAATAAAGGAATTAGTAAATACAATAAATAATAACAGAGCAAATAACAAGATTTTGTATTGTTATGGATAAACTATCCCGTGAAGAGAAGTAAAAATCAGCAGGTTTCTATTCATTTCTTCAATTAATTAATTAATTCCGTCTTTAAAAATTTTAGTTTTAACCAGGCTTTTCCCTGCAGAGAAAATATATGGAGTGGAGGATTGTGGGTCTCTCAATGTGGCCCTAAAACATTTTCTAATCCACTTTTATTCCTCACCAAGGTCTATTAATCTGGGGAGCAGATACTTATCCTCCTCTGATTTATCCGCTCATAAATGAGCTGACATATGGATGAGATTAAGCATTGGCATGGTGTAAGGTTTACAGTTAAGGTTTATGATTTAAGCCGGGCCTATGAGATTCCAGTGGCGTAATGAGAGTCCACTGGTGTTATGTGAAGCTTAGCCCAGTGGATCTTAGCCTTCAGGCCTCAATGAGTGTGAAAAAAAGGAATAAATAAAAGCCAGAGTTTGAATGAGCTCCTGCAATTTATTTAAACACAGGACTAACTAATTCCATAGATTTTTTTTTTTTTCCCATCCAGAGTTGCACACACAACTGAGTTCATGAGTAAAAACTCTCTTAGGTTTGGACTCCACCTATAAACCAGGCCATCACGTGCAGTAATGATCTCCAGATAGTTGCAGAAGTTATAAGTTCTTTTATATTTCTTTCTCAAGAAATATTCTTTTTATTTTTCCTTTCTCGCCGCCACTGCTTTCATTTATTTCTTTTACAATATTAAAGAGGCAAGAATGCTTTAATTAAGAGCAAAATGCTGTGATCAAGCAACTCTCTCTGTGAACCAACAATATATTATGACAGTTGGCCTGTTTAACTACTGCAAATTCTAAAGGGCTTCACATCATTGGGCTGTAGCCTGGTAATGGAATCCTCAGCCTGTGCATTCAACAAACGAATCATCCAATTACACAAGCCAAATGAGACAAATACCTCAAAACTCACTGGTGGACACAGTGGTGACAGTGTCAAGACTTCACACTTAATCATCAGTGTGTTTCTTACTAAGAAGTGCTTCAAACCAAGCCTTATTTCAGTCACAAAACAATCTATTTATTAATGTTTTTTCCTTTTTTTTTTAAAACTCCCCAGCATTGCCTTCCTATTCCATTTTCACTTTGAACCAGCAAAGAGTAAACAGGCTCTCAAGGTTCCGGAAATAATATGGATTAATATGGATGAGACATCTCATTAACAGCAGGGGGGGGGGCATTAAAGTGGTCTGTAAAAAGTGGTGCAATATCTCTTCCTTAAAATGCGGTATATGACAGCACGACTGCTTTGTAATTGAAGCCTCCCTGAGTGATGCTGAATGTTCTTAAAAATAAGGCTAAAAAATATGTAGAGAAAGAGAGCTGCTCAATGAGACTATTTCTTACAAATGTTCCACTTCATTGTGGTAACATTGAAGCTATTCAAGACGTCCTTTAGCGGGAGACAAATTAAATCGTAAATTGTTGACGACATCGAGTGGAATCACTGTCTGCCGTGAAAAGCACAAGTGGTACATGACGGATAAATGAATAAGCAGCTATTTATATGCATCAGGGGTGAACAGGAAAGAGTGTGTTTGTCATCCAAACCATCCATCGTCCAGGCCAGATCCTGAGTCAACATGCAACGACGTCTGTAGAGTTTATTGCAGGAGAACACAATAAATTGAATGGTGCTGGCTTTGTCTTAGTCTGTGTGTGTGTGTACCTGTTTTTCTATTCTGGTGGGTACTTAAACCTGAATACACACAGACTCGTGGGGACTCGTGTCACGGTAAACAAGCTAATAAATCACACAGAATTGTTTTTTGAAAATCAAAAAATGCAGAAAGTTTCCTGTGAGGGGTAGGGTTGGTGAAGGGCAATAGAAAATATGGTCTGTACAGTAGAAAAACCATTACGCCTATGGAGAGTCCCCACAAGGATAGCTGACCAGACATGTGTGTGTGTGTGTGCGCGCGTGTGCGTATATGATGGAGAATGTACACAATTGCAGCAGCTCAGACATTTTGGAAAATCAATGCTAGACATGATATAAACTAAACAATTTATATGACAGACAACTCACAGCCATTAATCTGTATAACAACAGTGTATATCATCAACTGTACCTTCTCTGGACTAACAACAAAAAAAAGTGTTTACTTTGTTAATTTGTGGCCCCCGAAGGATTTATTTATTTATTTAAAGTTAAAAATGCAATTCATTGACAATTACTTGAATGCAACTATTTTATGAAGAGCATGTTTTTAATTTGTGAATTACATATTTTACTTTTTTTTATTTTAAGGCTTTAATTTAATAATAAAAGCCTTTTTAAAGGGGTCATATGATGCGATTTCAAGTTTTCCTTTCTCTTCGGAGTGTTACAAGCTCTTGGTGCATAAAGACGATCTGTAAAGTTGCAAAGACTAAAGTCTCAAATCCAAAGAGATATTCTTTATATCCTTCCTACAATAATGTACAGTATTTGAAAAATGTGTTTTTTGAACATTAAAGCATGTCAACATGTTCTGTTACACCAAATACACCAAATAATGATCTTTAAAATAGCATCATATGACCCCTTTAAAATTATTAATTAATTTATTTAAAAAAACAACAACAACAATAATAATAATATTAATTTAAAAACTGCTTCACTGCATATTAATATTTTTTACAACTTTTGCCCACCAAACCAAAATCATGTGATCAAGAAAGAAAGAAAGAAAGAAAGAAAAAAAGAATAAAAAAACATGGTCGTCATTGTCATTGTAAAATAAAATCAATTTTAATCCTATGAGCAGTAGGCACTGTCTAGTTGAACACCCTGTAAATTCTGATATATTATAATATTTGTGATTTATTTAGCACTTCCACTGATACTGTTTTTTTTCTTCTTCTTCTTCTTCCCCTTTTGGACATATGAGGTCCCTTCTAGGTTTGAAGTCCCTTCTAAGTTTATCATCTTCTGGAGCATCCGCAGACAGTTTATTTTCCCCCAGGCTGTAAAAACACACACAGTCTTATTTTATAAAGTTGACATTCCAATAGGGACTGCTGTCCTCCTCACAGAGTATGAGAGACAAGTATTTTATTGTCAGAATAAAACATTACCTCATCGTCACCTTACCAACAATTGACATACTGTTTGAGCAATGCCCATTGTCAAGGTTAATCGAAACAGACAGTCTTATAAAGATTTAACGCAGCAAAACAAGAGCATAGCTATTCGTCTGGCCGGCGGGGAGAAAATAAATAATTAATTATTAGGAAATATATTAGCAATATAGTGAGTTCATACCTATCGATGAACAAGAGAGAATCAGTGTACAATTACTGGAAACTACATCACTACTTAGCATTACTAGCTTACCAAACATTTTTCTAAGTTAATTGGCTCTGACAGACTAGGTGTCACAACAACCTAAGAATGGAAAATTACAATTCCCTTCATAACACATCTGTAATTTAGCCTATTTATATTGTCTGATGTTGATGTGACACAGACTCATGACACGCAGTAGTACAATAAAAAAAATGATACTAATAATTACTGATTCTTGATACCAGTTCTATAGATATAAACTAAACACAATTTATATGTGACAGACAACTTACAGTCATTCATCTGTATAACAACAGTGAATCACATCTCAACCGTACCTTCTCTGGGCTAACAAAAAAAAGTGTTAAGGGTTATTTAATTTGTGGCCAAATTATTATTTTTTATTTATTTAATTACACATCTGTAATTTAGCCTATTTACAGTATCTCACAGAAGTGAGTACACCCCTCACATTTTTGTAAATATTTTATTATATCTTTTCATGTGACAACACTGACGAAATGACACTTTGCTACAATGTAAAGAAGTGAGTGTACAGCTTGTATAACAGTGTAAATTTGCTGTCCCCTCAATTTGGACATTTTCACTTTGGGGTGTACTCACTTTTGTGGCCAGTGGTTTAGACATTAATGGCTGTGTGTTGAGTTATTTTGAGGGGACAGCAAATTTACACTGTTATACAAGCTGTACACTCACTACTTTACATTGTAGCAAAGTGTCATTTCTTCAGTGTTGTCACATGAAAAGATATAATAAAATATTTACAAAAATGTGAGGGGTGTACTCACTTCTGTGAGATACTGTATATGTATATTGTCAGATGTTGATGTGACACAGACTCATCATGACACACAGTAGTACAATCAAAAAATTATACTAATAATTACCGATTCTTGATACCAGTTGTGTTTGTTTTGTTTCCAGTGTTAACTATTAATATAAGTTAAATATTACTGCAAAATAACAATTATGAATATGCATATAACTATGCATGTAGTCTACAAGCCATGTAGCTTTTGAGTAATTTTCAATTAAGTCAGCCTAAACATTGCCGCAAAAAAAAGAAAGTAAATTGTTAGTAACTATTTGTAAAGTAAACTAATATTAAAGTTTACTAAATACCAAAAATAGAGGAGTTACTTTTTTTTCCTGCATAGCTGAGAGAAATTAACTGAAAAGACAACAGCAAGGAGCTGGCAATATATTAGCCCCTAAATATGACAATATATTAGTGTGTATGCTTACTATACTGTATATGTAATGTATATATTAGAGTAACATAAATGAATTATTATGCAATGTTTTGAGCAACTGGCAGACTGTCCTTAGAGACAGAGCTCTGCATCTGTCGACAAGCTGTCAGTGATGGAAGATAGAGTTGTGTTTACTGTAATGAGAAATGCATGAAGTTGAGAGCAATCTTCACACATCATAAAAACTTGCTTAATTTTAAACAGACAGCCATCAGTACTTGGGTAAGAACTGATTTAAATGTTGACACTAGCCATATATCTGACTGTCGCTTTGGCTAATTATGTCAACCAATCAAAGTACAGAATTTATCATGAGCTATAGAGTACAACAGTCGGGTTCTGGAAATAAGAATCCTATTAATCCTAATCTCCACTGGGGAATTGAATTTTAATGATATCTTTGAAAAAAAAAAAAAAACAGACCTATTGTGAGATACAAGGTTGTCATTTAAAAAAAAAAAAAAATCATGTTTAACAGCAGCAGAATTCCTATAGTGAAACACTACATTACCCATGATTCTGGAAAAAAAAAAAAACACTACACCAATCAAAGAATCAAATGAATTGCGCCAAAAAAACAACTTTACTATAGTTGTATATATATATATATATATATGTGTGTGTGTGTGTGTGTGTATATATTTTTCGTTTTTTTATAGATAATCAACATTTTTAAATTCAATAGTTTTACATTTATCCATTGTCTTTATTTTCATTTTTTTTTTAAATGATGTAATTGATGGGATTGTACTTCTTTCCCTAATTAAAGTCTTTATGCACGCAGTCTTGCACCTTTGTCTTTTCCACAATTATTTTTTTAAATTCTTATATGCGAAACATTCCAGAATAAGGCTGCTGAAAAAGTGGGCGGGCACTGTTGCACTCTACAACAGTCATTCCTGGTGCTCTAAACTGATTGGACAACACAATTCCACAACTTGCATGGTGATGTCAGAGAAACAATGTTATTCTTCAAGCATTCAAAAAGACACACTTCACTATGAAAACTCAGAGGTAAGTGCAGCTTGACATAAACAAAGCTTATTTAACAGAAATATATTTGCTTCAGGCAGCAGTAAGCATTATTATTTCCCCCAGCTGAAGCATCAATAAGGATACAGCAATAGTTACTGTGTTTAAAAATGATTTCATATATAAACTTGACTTAATATTTATTTATTGCCACCTAGTGGGCACTACAGTCCTAAATCCTTATCTAGTGCCCACATCTCTACTGTAACAAGAATTCTTATGGCCTATTGTAAAGCCAGGCTCAGACTACAGCAGTTTTTGAATCCTTACCGATTATGAAATCTGGTTGCATCACGCACATGAGGAGAATTTTTACAAATAGTCTTCTCTCAAATCTCAAACATGATTTGAAAAAATCGTTGCACATTACACACTACAAGATATTATTAAGGTTATCATGCCAAAGCAAGCACCTCACCTGATCTCATGCAGAAGCAGACATAATGGATAACGAAATGAATATTGTCTGTTCTTCGGTGAAGGTGAAATTGAACTGTAATATCTGTTAACAGTAATGTGTTAGATAACGTCGTCAGCCTCAATGGCTAAGAGGAAGAGGAGAGAAAGACACGTCGTCCATCGATTTAAAATCCTAAATATCAAACATAGTTGATATTATCTGATGTGTCTGCGAGCAGATCGGGAGGGTTAAGATTAGACCTGAAAATGCCTTACATTACCAGATAATCTGGGCCGAACATTGTAACCGACCGAGGCCCTACACAAGATTTTTTTTCGTTTTCAGGGATAAATCGGCCTAAAATTCCTGTAGTGTGAGCCTGGTTTAAAATGTATTTATAAAGGACAAACACACTCTTTCTCGCCACACGGTAGTAACACACACACACACAAATAAAGATGGCAGAATTTGCAGTCTACTCTTAAACCAGGAGCTCGGCTCATTGCCAACAGGTGTATATGTCACAATGACCTTTTCCTAAGCAAATCTCAAGAGCGGCAGTGAATCAGCACCCCGGCCCTCTACATTATTTAAGTGACTTCTCTAACAGTACACTAACAGCAGCGCTCTTACAGAAGAATAATAGCAGCGAATGTATTAAAGTTTCAGCCTGCTTAGAGAATTGAGAACTTGTTTGAACTCTGTCTGTAAGCAGAGAACAGCCTTTCTTTGGGATGTAAATGCATTCCTGGGTTATTTGAATTCATGAGGAGTAACCCATAGGAATGGGACAGTCCGCGTTTGGGGTAGATTGTAAGTTGAGTGTCTGTTATTGTCCATCTATATTGCATGTTTACATAAAACACACACACACAAACAATTGAAAAGCAGTGCAGTGGAATGTAAAAACATGCCCCTAAAATAGTGTAGCATTAAAGGAATAGCTTACCCAAAAATTTGCTGAAAATGTACTCTCCCTCATACATCCAAGATGTAGATGATTTAGTTTCTTCATCGGAACATTTGAAGAAATTTTGCATCTCACCAATGGATCATCTGTAGTGAATGGGTGCCGTCAGTATGACAGTTCAAACAGCTGATAAATACATCACAATAATCCACACATATCCAGTCCATCAATTAACGTCTTGTGAAGTAAAAAGCTGAGTGTTTGTAAGAAACAAATCCATCGTTACGACGTTTTTAACTTCAAACCGTTGATTCCAGCTAAACCTCGAGTCCAGAGACAAGATTTTCTCATCTGAATCAAGGACAGTTTCTAAGTGAAAACAGTCAAAAACAGTTCTAAACATGTGGGTGGATTTTGATGTGAGAGGAAAACAGTGGATGGACTTTTCTTTTACTGGAGGATGCATTAGTGTGGATTATGGACTCGTATTTTGGCCAGAAGCGATGGTTTAAAGTTCAAACTTGACTTAAAGTCTTGGGAGAACTATTCCTTTCATTTTAATTGTCTTTCAGTAACATCATGGCAAACTCGACTGGAAGCCTGGAGCTCCAGGGACTAGAGCAGACGGTTTTCCCCGAGTACACAGAGCATCCAACGCCTGCAGCTGTCCAGAAAAACCAGCCTGAGGAAAAGGGCCAAAACAAGAGAAAAGCGAAAAAGCCAGACAGCAGTGCCCCAAAAAGGAGCAAGAAGAATGACCCTCAAAGAAAAAATGGATCGATAGACGACTGTGCGGGAGCAAATAATGAACAAAGCCCCCTTCCTGCGCCCCCTCGCATTTCTCTAAGAGACCTGATGGAGGCTGAGACAAAGTTAGTGTTCGGTGACGAACAGGACATTACCCACAAGTCCCTAAACCATCAGATTTGTTATCATCAGATTTTGTCAAGAGATTGGCATTTGGTAACTCATGCCTGGTTAAGGCCATGCAATAGAAATAGAAACACATGCTACAACATGTAATATCTGCAAATCTTGTCAGCTTGTGTCCCATCTGTCAGTGTTGTTGCTAGCAGTGTGCTACTTTATGTAGAAAAAACATATACTGTAAAAGTGTAAAAATATACACATATAGAAAATGCTTTTCTGTGAGAGAGCACTGGGAACATTAAAAATAAACCTGACACTCAAAATAGCCTGAAAACGAAATCATATGCAGGGAAGTTGGGGGGAATCATATGTGACCCTGGACCACAAAACCAGTCATAAGGGTCAATTGTTCGTATAAAAATAATATTACTAATCAAAAATTAAGTTTTTATATATTTACGGTAGGAAATTTACAAAATATCTTCATGGAACATGATCTTTACTTAATATCCTAATGATTTTTTGGCATAAAACAAAAATCTATAATTTTGACTTATACAATGTATTTTTGGCTATTGCTACAAATATACCCCAGCGACTTAAGACTGCTTTTGTGCTCCAGGGTCACATATATAAAGCACAAGAATACATAAGTACCTGTACTGCAGATATATCTAGATTATTATAGACAGTTTGGAAGGAAATGAGTTGAGGTAGGAAATACATGTTTAATGGAAGCAGATGGGTTGTCGTGGCAACATTATGAACCATATGTAATGCAACAGCAATTTTGTGGTTGAAATCAGGTTCTCTAAAAGTCAGTCCACACTATATCAAAAGCCCACTGTCTGAAAGCCAATTAGACAGCAGTTTAAGTTGCTCAGGGAAATGCAATTTTGGAGGAGACAACGGCATAGAAAATAAACATGGGAACATGATTTGGCTGACCTCAACCTTATTCATTTCCTTTTTTTTAATTCAGAAGATAGACACTTCATTTTAATTTTATATATCACAGCTAAAATAATTTATTTGTGTGTGTTTCAGGAGCCGAAAAATATTATGTTTAAGCAAATCACACACTTTAAATAAACACTTTGTTTTGAGGTCCAAATGGCTTAGCCCTTCAGGTAATACCTTTTTAAATATGCTACCATTGAAAGGTTTAAGGGGTCAGCAACATTTTGTAAGTAAGATACTTTTATTCAGTATGGACACATTAAATTTATCAAAAGTGATAGTAAAGATATTTGCATTGTTACATTGTGTTGTAGAAATGCATCATATGTTCCACAAAAATTATAATAATAATCATAAAATATGTTAAGATATCTGATAAGATAGGAATATTTAAATATTTAAAATGAATATTTGAATGATTTCTGAAGGATCTTGTGACACTGAAGACTGAGTAATGGCTGCTGAAATTCAGCTTTTAAAATATTTTTAAAATATATTAAATAGAAAATTATTACTTTTAAATTGTAATAATATTTCAAAATATTACTGTTTTTACTGTATTTTGATCATATAAATGCAGCCTTAAGTAGCAAAAAGAAACTTATTTACAAAAATAAATAAACATTAAAAGAAAATTTCCGACTCCTGACTTAGTGTAGCTAAAGATATACACTACAGTACACTATAGAAAAGAAAAAAAGGAAAATACATATATTAATATTACATATTAAAGCATAAATGACCCACTTTTCCTGTATTCTGCTTAAATTAATCATTAGGTCATACCCTAACATTTGAAATTTTAGCCATATTGTATGTGTAATACTGTATATCCCCTGATACATTTGTCTTACAGTTAAATAATGAAGCTTGCAGTGTGTTACTAATCTACAAAGCAGAATATTTTTCTTGCATTAAAAACGTTTAAATAAATTAACCATAAAAAGCTGCAAATCAAAATACGCAAGTAAGACAAATCTCCACAGACACTGTCCTGAACACGATCCATTCAATTGATTATTATATATCCAACATGAATGCCTAGAAGTGTACAAGCTTCAAGATGCAAAAACAGAAGTATAAGAGAAGAAAACAAGTAGGTTTCACAAGTGCCTTTCGAACTGAGAGAACGAGATCACACCAAGTTGGAAATGCATGAAAAAAAAGTGACTGCATAATTCATACAAACTGTAGCTCAGAGGGTTTTGGTTCGCTCATTTAAAGTTTATATTTTGGAGTTCAGTGTTGATGTACAGAATATCTTTACAAAGTTCTAAAACATAGTAATTCAGCACAGCATCCAGCTGCCCGTCGAAAGCCAAGATTGCAACATTTCTGTTCCTGTACACATACAAACACTCCTTCGCTATCAGCACAGATGCTTCAGAACAACAAACGAACAGCTCTCGCTCACCAGAATGGTTGCAGAGAGGTGCGTTGAATACAGGACATAATACGAAGAAATAAAAACCATGCATACAGCTGTAGCTTGCAAGAAATCCAATGTTTTTACTACAACAGCCCATCTGTGAATTGGCCATGCAACCCTTGCCAGCCGACTCTAAAGGGCTTGTAATGATGAAATCTACAAAGATAACTGGTTTGTGGAGAGATCATGATTCGGCTTATCTTAGCCAAATTTCAGCTACCATAGTTTATCAAACTGTTTGCCTGCATCTTATCCTATCAGATGAGATCCCATCTTATCCTATTTTCCTCAGTTTTTCATTTGTTAATTTGATTTATTTTAATTGTAAAAAATAAATACATTTAAATAAATTATATATATATATATATATATATATACACATACAAATATACACATATACATACATAGATACACATATACATACATATATACACATATGCATACATATATATACACATATACATATATATATATAAACATACATACATGTATATATACATATACATATACACATATATATATATACACATATACATAGTGTGTGTATATATATATATATATATATTGTTTTTTTGTTTTTTTAATAGCTGTAAAGTCATGTTTGCTCTCCAGTCAAAAATTTGGCAAATGTTCAATACCCCTGATTATACTGTACTGTTTAATACAGTATGTTAAAATTAAATATATACATAAATAAATACATAAATAAACAAATATATAAATACAACAAATTCTAACTGTGCACAGACCTTTTATAAATTAAAAATGTTAATTAAATTGCTTTTTTTTTTTGCGATTATTCTGCACAGTATGTTGATAAACATTTTTTGTTTTTTTTGATAAAGCGCCCTACTCTATGGTCTTTCAGAAATGGATCCAGTGAAAAAGTAGGTGAGCTGATGCTCTGAATACAGCTAGCATACATTAAAATCCTTTATGGATTACTCCTTGGCTTGTACATTTAGTGAAGAAAATGAGGAGAGAATACCTTTGATGTCAGTTGTTATCTCTCCATTCTCCTCATAGAAACCCGCTTTGAGCGCCATGAGGATGTGGGTGGAATCCCATCAAAGACAGCTTTGTTGATTCCTGTCGAACAGATTTTGTATATATTAGCTCGGTGTACGACGAGCAGGAACGCAACAACACAATTCACATAAAAATACAAAGGTAGTGGCTTTTGTATTCTGTGTGATGACAGCGCTTCTACAGTGTTTAAAGTTATAGGGCTACCTACGTGCCTCTTCCTGTCGTGTCCTCAGGTTGGAGGTGCAATTTTCAAACAATGTTCTTTTTTTAACCTGTCACTGTGCAAACCTAAGTCTGTGATCTACAAATAATTATTGTCAGGTTTCTTGAACAACTTCTAAAAGGAGACTAAGCTAAAGGCAAACAGAGAGAAATCAAAACTGCTTCCTCTCGTGACAGACCAGACATTTCAAATTCAAGTCTTCAAGTCTTTTTTTAACTGTAAATACGGTGATGCTAATAATAAATTATAAATCCAAAACTATATTCTATACA
The DNA here is from genome assembly GCF_001515625.1 of Sinocyclocheilus rhinocerous. Classification (NCBI taxonomy): domain Eukaryota; kingdom Metazoa; phylum Chordata; class Actinopteri; order Cypriniformes; family Cyprinidae; genus Sinocyclocheilus; species Sinocyclocheilus rhinocerous. The sequence continues at coordinate 800,292 of NW_015655715.1, read as the reverse complement.
TTTTCCCATCTTACCTCAAATGTCACAAATTTTTTTCAAAACACCTTTTCATGCCATAATGTCAACAAAAATGGAGGCGATGCAAGCAAAGCAAGCTAATATATGAAGAGCAAAGTTAAATTGCACATTGATTGTGAGAGATAAAAAGATATTTTGTTTCAATTGGTTGCAGTAAACATCCTGTCAGCTGAACAGAGGTTGCTTCATAAATTAATGAAGGCCCTATACAGAAAATAAAGTGATTTCTGGATTACTACATTGAGTAACTCATTTAATAACTGCCATAAATTATAAAATGGGTATTGGGAGTGAGCCATTGAGAATCATTACATACTTGATCATTAATATATATGTTGAGGTGCTACATTTAATTAACCGACACAAAACATAATCCAAACCCAAAACTTTAGGAATAAACTGCTTAAGTTATCTAACTCCAGAAGTGTTTCTTATAAAGCATATAGTTATATTTTTTCTGGTTTCTTCAAACCAGAATATTGCCAGAATATCTTAAAGATGCACCGATATTAAAATATTACAATGATTAGTTACATGTTATGGCCAGCATTTAAATTTTATACTATTTTGTGTACGTATTTACTATTTTTATACTATTTTATATCTAAATAAATTAAAAACGAAACACTAGAAACTAAAATCAATCGTTTAAAATGTTACAAGTGAATCACATTATAATGTCTTTTTTTTTTTTATGGATTTTTATTCTGATACATGCCAAACAAATACATTTAACAGTGTTATTAAATTATTAGTCTAATTATTAGCAATCTTGAAAGCTAAGTAAGTGTTAGATGATGGGAAGGGTAATCTAAAGCATATACAATATTGTCCAATATGATTTAAAAAAAATCAATAAATAATTAAAAACAATTTTAAAAATAAACCAATAAATAAATACATTAAAAAAAACAATAAAATAACCAATATGGTACCAATACATAGTGCATCTCAATTTAATCTGCTTATGGCTATCAGGTAAATCCACTGATGCTTATATAATTTGAATATGACCACATCATCTTGATTAATATAGGAATATTCTTGTGCAATCAATGTCACAAGAGGGAAAAAATTATGTAGGCCACATTCAATTCAAAAACTCCATTTAACTTTACAACTTAATGCAAACCTAAATTTAGTGTTTTAAAGAAAATAAAGAAAGAAAAAAACGCAGACAAAACACTCTAGAACCATCAGCAAGAAAAGCTTTAACCAAAAACTCACCAGCAGTAGACAAACACAAGGATATTTATCAACTAATTAGGTAACATGTCACAGGTGAATATAATCAAGAGGAGCACATAAACAACTATCCAAGAGAGAGAGAGAGAGAGAGAGAGAAAGAGAGAGAGAGACTTCAAAATAAAAGCCATGACCAGCAAATTCAAAAAAGACAAAAACGAGAAAATGGAACAAAGATCCGCTTTCAACAGGCACACTTTTTTCAAAGCAATAACAATTCCACCACAGACTCTAAATTTTACATAGTCTGACCTCTGTGCCCTCTGTGACTCACCTCTATCTATATAGTTGTTTCCACTCTCAAAATTCACAGATGGATCACTTATAAAAAATGTATAATGGACATTTCTCTTCATTATTAAAATGGCTATCTGTCATCGCCTCCCAGCCTGGTTGGGATCAGAAGTGCGGCTGGTGAGGAAGTCTTATGGTGCGTTCAAGTCATGTCGGATAGATCATATTTACGAGTTGAACGCACATGAACGCCACCACAAAGTCGTTATTACGAGTGGGAAACTCTAAATTTTCTGTAAGCCCCGAGTTTCCGAGTTGGGGGCGTGTCAATGAGAAACATGGCGGAATCGATGGATGCAACGTCTGTAGTTGACGGTAAATTTTTGTTTAAATTGATAGTTTAGTGGGTTGTCAGTGACAAGTACTGTAGAACTGCATGTCTGACAGAGGGAGACAGAGAGATTGCCAAAGTAAAACATAAATCACAATACTTATAGGTATTAAGCAGTGACATTGTCAGGCTTTTTATTTACAAAAAATAAGCTTTTTGAATGTGGCAGGATTGTAATATAACAATTAATAACAAGTTTTTATGCGATACAGATTAAAGTGGCTTCATAAATTACTTTTTAAAAATATTAAAAACGC
>NW_015655715.1:792678-797840 GCF_001515625.1 Sinocyclocheilus rhinocerous | reverse complement strand
TATTGCTGAAAAACACAATCACTACTTAGCAGTCAGATGTCCGTATGCACAAAGGCACAGATCCCTAAACAAGATCATATCTGCAGACGAAACTTTGTTTGTAGAAGCATTTTTAAAATTTGAACTAGCACCTCATGACTACACCACGTTATGTACGAGAAGCTGCAAAAGATACGGGCGCAAGTGGAATGCAAAAAACATGGTGAAATTAATTTTTAAGTAAATATAATGTGCGATATATTGCATCACCAAAAATTATTGAGGTCATGTACATATATTGCGCAATAAGTCGATATATTGATTATTGCGACAGGCCTACTGACAAGCAGAATGCTGACAACAAAACTTTTCTTATATTTACACATTATGATATAGTTTAGCAATATCACAAGTGCAAGAGTACTGGACCACTGTTACACCACAATAAAGGATGCATAACAAAATGTCTCTCTGATCAGAGAGAAAATGTCTGTCTGGTTCGTCTTACACCGATACAGGCAGAAACTGAAATCAGCTAAACCTGTAATAAGGACTTGCACTTCGACTGCACTGATCGGAGTGTTTTTTAGGCTGCATCCACCGATCTGGTCGACTTCACAGATACTGTAATTTCATATATCAGTTTCTGTGAGGATATGTGCATTCCTACCAGGACTTAACTTACAACAACGACAAACCATGGTTCACTGCAAAACTCCAACAGCTTCGTCAGGTCAAAGAAGATGCTTACAGGAGTGGGGGCAGAATCTTGTTTAAACAGGCCAAAAACACACTGGCAAAGGAGATCAGATTGGCTAAGAGGAGCTACTCTAAAAAGCTGGAAAACCAGTTTTCAGCAAACTACCTTTCTTTAGTGTGGAAAGGCCTGAAAGACATCACAAACTACAAGACACCATCCCCCAGTTCTGAGGCGAATCAACAATATGCTGAAGACCTGAATAAGTTTCACTGAAGATTTGAAACTCCCGGTCTCACACCCCACACGACAATCTCTCTACGAATCCATCAACACCTCCGACAACCCCCGTCTCCCCCACTACTGCACTCCAGGTCAGTGAAGATGATGTGCGTCAGGTCTTCGGGAAACAGAAGAGAAGAAAAGCACCAGGCCCAGACTGTCTTGACAACCTGTGCTGACCAGCTGGCCTCCATCTTTTCACAGATCTTCAACAGATCACTGGAGCTGTGCAAAGTCCCTTCCTGCTTCAAACACTCCACCATCATCCCCATTCCAGAGAATAGGGCCTAACATCTGTGGTCATGAGGTAATTTGAAAGTCTTGTACTGGTCCACCTGAAGGACATCACTGAACCCTTACTGGACCCCCTGCAGTTTGCTTGTCATGCAAACAGGTCTGTGGATGATGCAGTCAACATGGGACTGCATTATATCCTTCAACATCTAGACAAACCAGAGACTTCTGTGAGGTCTCCTGTTTGTAGACTTCAGCTCGGCCTTCAACACTATCATCCCAAACCTCCTCCTGTCCAAACTAACCCAGCTCCCTGTTCCTAGCTCTATCTGTCAATAGATCACCAGCTTTCTGACAGACAGGCAACAGCTAGTGAGAATTGGTAAATTCACATCCAACAACCGCACCATCAGCACTGGCGCCCCCCAGGGATGTGTGCTCTCCCCACTGCTCTTCTCCCTGTACACCAACGACTGCACCTCTACTGACCCCTCTGTCAAGCTCTTGAAGTTTGCAAACGACACCACACTTATCGGCCTCATCCAGGACAATGATGAGTCTGCATATAGAAGCAAGTTTGAGCAGCTGGCTGTCTGGTGCAGTCTTAACAACCTGGGGCTGAATACGCTCAAAACAGTGGAGATGATTGTGGACTTCAGGAGAAACCACCTGCACTCCCACCACTCACCATCATGAACAGCACTGTGGCTGCAGTAGAGTCATTCAAGTTCCTGGGCACCACCATCTCTCAGAACCTGAAGTGGGGCAATCACATTGACTGTTTAAAAGGCCCAACAGAGATTGTACTTGCTGAAACGGTTCTACTCAGCGTCACTAAGTCTGTCCTGTGCACTTCAAAAACTGTCTGGTTTGGCGCAGCTACAAAATCAGACATTAGAAGACTACAGAGGACGGTTTGGACTGCTGAAAGGATTATTGGTGCTCCCCTGCCCAATTTTCAAGAACTGTACATATCCAGAGTGAGGAAATGGGCTCAGAAAATAACTCTGGATCCCTCACATCCAAGCCATCTCCTTTTTGAACTTTTACCATCTGGCCGGCGCTACAGAGCACCGAACACCAGGACATCCAAACGCAAGAAAAGTTTCTTCCCCCAGGCAATCTACCTCATGAACAGTTAAATGTTCTCTCCTACTGTTCAATAAAAATATGTGCAATACCATTTTTATTCACCTAATACTACCAAACAAACAAACAAAATGGCGTTTTAAAATGAAAACGATCCTTGTCTACACTTGCGTTTTCACTGCGTTTCAGAAACAATCTCCGTCCACACTACACAACCAAAAACGCATGTCACATGACCATTCATGCAGGTACAACAATGAGCATGATGTTCATTGTTCGCAGAGCGAATGTGGGCAGCCACGCCATCGTTTTCAAAAGTCTCCGTTTTGGTCCGTTTACACTGAAACGCAAACCCGGAGTTTTCAAACTAAAACGGGTCTGCAGCGTTTTCGAAAGTCTCTGTTTTCGAGGGTTGAAAACGCTGGAGTAATGTAAACAACAGGCGTAACCGTAGCAAAAGTTATAAAGTTTTAAAACGAAAACGCACTAGTGTAAACGTAGCCTAAATCTGCTTTTTTCTATTCAATACTTTTCTCATTCAACACAATGAATTAATTTCTCAGCCCAAACTGATGTGCAGTTCATTTGCAATTGATTGGACTAATCGCCACATGTTATTAATTCGATAAAAAATTGTGATTGCTTGAAATTTTTTTAAGATGGCCCCTACCTATCCAAATGTATGTTTCTTAGCCAGAATATGTTGCAATAAGGACCACAAGTCAATTACTGGGTTAGCTGTGGTTTTAAAGTGTCATATTCTGACATCTGGATGGTTATGGAGTACAAAGAAGAAGAAAATCTTTTCAAGAAAATCTAAGTTTTCACAGGTTAATGGGGCTCTAGTTTAATAACTGTGATGTTTCAGCTGTGTAAATTATTAAGGAAGTAGATAAGAGAGAGAAAGTGCCGCCCAGAAAATGAGTAAGGCCTGGATTTTTTCACACTCTGTCTCTGTCTGGAGGAAGAGCAGCAGCGATTCATCTGCCTCGTCAAACATACGGCGCCGGCTCCTCAATTACCAGCGACCTCAGCTGTTACCAGCACATGTAAAGCACAAAGAACACGCAGTTAATTTCACCAAGCATTAAAAGGCTGAGTGAAAGAGCACATGTGTGCCAAGTAACGGAATGGCAATTAATGGAGCTTCAAAGTTGGCTATGATCGCTGGCAGGCAGCTGTGTTTTTTTTAAAGGTGGTGTCACTGATTCACTGAGGTCTCTATGCCTGTCTTCCTGTCTCTCTGTCTCTCGCTGGCACACCTGTCGGGGACGGCTCAGAATTTAATGAACAGTGAAGAGATACCGGTTGTTTGTTTCTTACTGGTAAATGGCTGATCAAACTGAGAGGCGTTTAGGAAACCTGTGTTTTTAGTTGTTGTTTGCGGTTGCATTCATGATTGATTGACATCGCTGTAGTTGTTACTTACATTTTTTTGACGTCATGTGAATCAAACTTCAAACTCCAGTCTCACTGATTGATGCATATTATATAAATAAATTTGTTGTTGAAGTGTATTCTTTTATTTCTAAATTCTGTTTCATCATCATTCAGAATATGCCATCCATCTCATGTATTTTAAATTACTTAAAAAAGGAACATCATTCTGAGTTTTTTTTTATACTAATGGACATCAGTGTCTTGAATTTTTTATTTCTTTTTTTTATATGAATCCCATTATGGGGTATGATTGATCTGTCTTATGTAGTCTGGTTGCAAATTGTTCCAGGAAACATGATTTTAAATTTTCCCATCTCTCTCCTCTTGATTTGCAGGAGCATCCTGCTAAACCCCATTTGTTTTCAGAACCACCTTCGACAAGCCATGGTGTATCGACTTCTGGGAAACCCCTGTGAGGCAGCGAGGTAAAATTGGCATTAATGGAGGGCTCAGAAAGGGTGCTTTCTCCGAAATGAAGACCGATTTAGTAGGAGAAAAGCTCCCAGTCATTTAGACAAATCCCGCAAACACATGTCTGCCCAGTGGTTTGTTACATCTCCCTCTGTTCTGTCGGCCTGTGCTGGAAAAATATGTTCTCTGCGATACATAAATACTGGCGGTTCAGTGTGGTACGCATGGAAGAAGACAGTTAGAGCTACGGTTACATCCACTCCCACCACTGCTGACTGACACCTTCCCCTGTAGCCTCCACACACTAATGTTCCATATGTGTTTTAATGATACAGTTACCAAATGTCTCTGTTCCCACCATTGGTCTTTTACAGATGACAGCTACCATTAGTTATTGGACGGTGGAGGAATAAATCGTTTAGAGGCGTCGGTTACGGCATGGCCATGGCCAACTGGTGGCTGCGGGGGCCATTTATCGTGAGAAAGTCATATTCTGTTTGATCATTATCAAGCCACATTAACCCAGTTGAAATAGATTAGAGAAAGAAGCGGGTACTTTGGTCTCTTTCTCACTCACTTGTTCTCGCTTTCCACCCCCTCTCACATTTGAGTTTCTGTAAGCAGAAATAGATCAACTCCGCCACCCTGCCTACAAATTTAGTGCCACTGTCCCAGTGGGGGAACAGAGATGTTTTCTGGGAACACTGCAGAAGTGCATTTATGTGTATGAAGTTGGTACGTCACACTGGCACTATTTGATTCAAGCTCTTTATGCTCTTTCTTTGCAGTAGGTGTGTATTAGGTCTGGCTAGATTTGCTTACAATTGTGCAGGACCATTATTTACTTACCCTCAAGCCATCCTAGCTGTATATGACTTTCTTCTTTCAGACGAATACAACCGGAGTTATATTAAAAAAACATCCTGGCTCTTCCAAGCTTTATAATGGGAGTCGATAGTAGCCCAAAATTTGAAGTCCAAAAAATTGAACCAATCCATTATAAAAGAAGTCCACTACCATCCACTCCCAT
>NW_015655715.1:788476-790791 GCF_001515625.1 Sinocyclocheilus rhinocerous | reverse complement strand
ATTTACTTACCCTCAAGCCATCCTAGCTGTATATGACTTTCTTCTTTCAGACGAATACAACCGGAGTTATATTAAAAAAACATCCTGGCTCTTCCAAGCTTTATAATGGGAGTCGATAGTAGCCCAAAATTTGAAGTCCAAAAAATTGAACCAATCCATTATAAAAGAAGTCCACTACCATCCACTCCCATTATAAAGTTTGGAAGAGCCAGGATGTTTTTTAATATAACTCAGATTGTATTCGTCTGAAAGAAGAATGTCATATACACCTAGAATGGCTTGAAGGTGAGTAAATCATGGGGTAATTTTCATTTTTGGGTGAACTATCCCTTTAAGAAAGACTGTTCTTACTTTTAGTGGGCCCAAAAAGTATTTGAACAAGTAAGGCGAATTTAAAAGTGCATGAATGTCATTGCATTATATCAAACTAGGTGAAAGAAAGAGAGCACAAGCATACTTTTCACAAAAATAAACTTTTAAGAGTTTCAAGGCAATGAAACTATACAAAATAATGTATATTTAATATATATTTTTTATTTTAAATAACTGTTCTTTTTTAATATATATTTTTAAAATATAATTTATTTATGTGAAGGCAAAACTGAATTTTCATTTATTACTCCAGTCATCAGAAATCATTCTAATGATGCTCATTCTGCTGATGTGGTGGAGAAAAAAATATTTCTTATTGACATTGTTGACAGGCAGCTTAATATTTTTAAACCACTGTTATTTTTTCCTAGAATTTTATGATGAATAGAAAGTTCAAAGTAATTTGGTCAAACTCTATCTATCTATCTATCTATCTATCTATCGAGATATATATATATAGAAATGTATTTAAATTGTAAGGACAAACTTGATGAGTCATGATGTTCATGCAGAAGTTATATGTGAATAAGACCCAGCGCACACAAACTGGCACATAATTCCAATCTTTCTACATTCCCATCAAATGAATCTCTGCTGACAATGCTCAGTACAGTCTACTCCTGAAACTCCATGCTAGATTAAAGCAAAGTCCGAGTGCAGTTTGTCAGAGTACAATGCATGGTTGTGCATTTCAAAGAAGCGAGCATGGCCATTGAAGCTGGCGCCACTCTTTAACCTAATCACATCCTCCCTCCAGCAAATGCTGCTCAGTCATTTGAGCTCTTTAAGAGGAAAATGCATCTATGTTTTGAAGTTCACATGCCAGTAAATTTCACAGAAGCAATAGCTCTCCAGCACAAAGAAACGTCTCAGGTTACTTATGTAACCATGGTTCCCTGAGTAGGGAACGAGACACTGCGTCGTCTAGGGGGCGCTATGGGGAACGCCTCATCGTGACCCGTGTCTGAAGCATTGAAAAAACACCAACAACACGTTGGCCGGCGACAGCCCATGACGTCACTACCGGTGCGACTATTAGTATAAACAGGCGCCGAGAGAACATGTCATTCACTTCTTCGTATGAAGCTTGCGTTCTAAGCATGGCAGGAAGCCTAGAGGACGCAGTGTCTCGATCCCTACTCAGGGAACCATGGTGAGCCTGGCATCATTCTAAGTCTTGGCCTGTCACACAGGGGCTACCGCTTGCTCTTGCATAAGCTCTGAAAGGAATTGTCTCAACAGACCCCTAGTAGTAACACCCTGTTAAAGTAGGTATCCTAGGATACCTAGGTGGAGTGGCGCCCAAGGTGAACGGGGCTCTAACCAGCAACCGCGCAAAGCCCTCACCATATAGGATTTTAGAAAAGAACGCAAAGAACTAGCGTGCGAACTTACCACAATGTGGATTTTAGAAAGTGCACAAAGCCTTCACGTGCACACTTACCATAACCGTTCTAAGGGGCTCTCGTGGCACTCTGAAAGAGCAGCTCACAGATGGAATGGTGCATCCCAAAACCAATATGTTTGAGAGTCACCAACTCGATCTAAGGCATAAAGCTGGATTGGCTAGCAGTAAATCTCTAGCTGAGGGGGGCAAACACCCAGCTCTCAAACGAGAAGGGAGAGCGACCTACCGCATGTTCCAATGCTGGAACAGCTAGCAATAATTTACTTAGCTGAGGGAGCAACACACCCAGCTCTAAAACGAGAGGGAGGCTCGGACCTACAGCATGTTCCAATGCTGGAACTGCCAGCAGTAAGTTACCAAGCTGAGGGAACACAGACCCAGCTCTCAACAAGAGAGGGGGCTCGCCCAGCATGATCGTTAGAAATCAGAGGGTAAGCGTACTGCAAGCTAGCCAAAAAACTCAGCGCATCAGAGAGGCGGAGTGAAGGGCCTATGTTCACCTGATGCTGCTGGTTCCAGGTGCTCTGGGAAAAAA
>NW_015655715.1:787440-788414 GCF_001515625.1 Sinocyclocheilus rhinocerous | reverse complement strand
GGAAATGAGTAGATACTCAAGTATCACTCTGGTCTGGACGAAAGCGCTGACGCCTTGTCTGGATCACATCCCTAAGGTCTTGCCTACCTCCCTTTGACCCGCGATTCCTCCTACCCCTACCCGCAGGCGGAGGAGGAGCAATATGCGCGACACTAGCCTTCTGTGCCCGTCTCTGATCCTCAGACCGAGACGGACCAGGACCCCTATGTTGTTCGAGCTCAGACCTGGACCTTCGTGAAGGCCGCTGAGCACGCCTTTGCCTCCCTGAACTTCTCGACCACAGATGTTCACCCACAGATGTCCCTCCGTCACTACCATAGCCGCCATGGGCCTGCCACTAGCAGAGGCGGCCTGCTTAGTAGCACGGAGAGCGATATCCGTGGTGCGGCGCACTCAGCTACCTCATCAGGAGAAAGGCCTTCACCTTTATCCAGGTCTTTCAGCAGGTCAGCCTGATATGCTTGGAGCATCACCATCGTGTGCAATGAAGTGCCAGACCTGCTGTGGCTGCGTATGCCCTGACATTCGAGCGAGATGTCAAGGAGGGAGTCTTAAGAGAGGACGTCTCACCCATAGAGAGATAGCTGGAGATGTCAAGGAGAGAGTCTCAAGAGAGGACGTCTCACCCCCAGAGAGATATAGCTCGCCAGCCTCTCTCTATAGGGGCATCTTCTCATAACCGCTTTCGCGCATCGTCTCGATGTTGGCATAACTCGTATGCTAAAATCGATGGATGCGTGAGGAAAACCGGCCTCTTCCATTCCTTCTCGATCTCTGTATGGAAACAGGAAGAAAGGAAGGCTCACCTGAGCTGGAGAGTTATGGCCAGAAAAATAACGTTCATCGAGATACCTTGCAACGTCACTTTCTTCGCCCGCTTCACGGCAAATAAAGCCTCGCCGTGGCGCAATCCAACTTTCAAAAGCTCATCATACGCAGGGCAGGAGGATTGGGAAGGCTCAGCCTCAGCTTCT
>NW_015655715.1:780258-787361 GCF_001515625.1 Sinocyclocheilus rhinocerous | reverse complement strand
TTCGCCCAAACAAATAACGCATAGATCGTGTGTGTCATCAGATGTTAAACAATGACAACACGGATGCACACATCCTCTAAACGTTCTGCTAGTGCTAGTCATAATAATAGGATAGAGATCGCTCTTACCACGTTCAAATGCACGCTTCAAACAAAACAGTCAGTGAAGACGAAGAAGAGAATGACATGTTCTCCCGGCGCCTATTTATACTAATAGTCGCACCGGTAGTGATGTCATGGGCTGTCGCCGGCCAACGTGTTGTTGGTGTTTTTTCAATGTATGCTTCACACACGGGTCACGACGAGGCGTTCCCCATAGCGCCCCCTAGAGGACGCAGTTCGAAGTTCCCTTGAAAGGGAACCAAATTATTCTCCACATTATCATTATTGTGCCATTTCCTTCCTCTTTCTGGTAATGGTTACTTATATCCATCCATAACTCCTTTATTGAGATGTTGTTTCTTTTGTGAAAGGAAAAGCTGTGGCATTTCTCTTTTTTTATATTTTCATTTCTGTAGGCAGTATCAAAGTCAGATGTCAATGCGCACCATCAGAAAACATTAAAAAACAGTTACAGCTTCTCCAGGAAATATGTGCATATAGATTCATGCGTTTAGTAGCACAGATTCACTTCCCCTCGCAATCTTAACTGAAGGAAGAGTGAGTGACACATCAAGATATTGAACTCGAAAACGGAAATTATTCTAGAAGGCAATATCGCTCCGTTTGTGCTGGAGACAAGCTTTCTCAATGCAGAAATAAAATTAACAGTGTAACCTTTGCTCTTGATGGATCCTGGCAGAATTTGCTTTAGGAAAGTGGTCTCCATTGCTCACAGCAAGAGCCAGTACAACAGTAAACACTCCTAAATGCGCCGTCAGCATTTAGCACGGGAAACAAAAAATGAACCTTATGGCTCATTTCCAGAAGTCAGGTTTGTTTTTCAGTTGTTTTTTATTATTCTATTTGTGCAGAATCTGACTGCACTTAAGCGCCTTTCAGAAAATGAACTCTATCAAAAAAACAAACAAAAAAAAACACTTTTGACCTTAACTTGTTTATTTTTCTACTAACAATGTCCAACTGTGGACATAAAAGCATCATATAAGTTGCTCAAGAATCAAGAAATTTGATCATATCTAAAACTATATTTTGATGTAATAGACGCTCTCTCTCTCTCTCTCTCTCTCTCTCTCTCTATATATATATATATATATAACATTTTTCAATACATTTCTGTATACATAAATATTGAAATAATTTAAGTCACTATTTGTTTATATGTTATAAATCAATATTCTCATTTCTTTTACATTTCATTCATAAAATTGTCATATTTTTATATATTTGATATCTCAACCTGGGACAAGGATAAAAAAAAGCTATAAATTTAAATAGTAGAAAAAAAAATAAAGCATGATAAAAAAAAAATTCAGAGCTGGTTACAGACCCTCTTCGGTTTCTCTGAAATATCTCTGAAGTTGCAAAATCATAAATATATATTAAATGTAAAATTTATTTTAAAATGAAATTTGTGAATAAAGTCTGTTGTTCAGCAAAAAAAAAAAGTTTGTGAGGATTTTGACCTCCTGCTGTGGTCTTGAGGTCATGTCCGGATCAGAGCTACTTTGTGATGGATTTGACATTGAGTGCGTTTTGTGTCAATAGTGCCCTATCTAGTGATTTGAATATTACAGGTTGCCACTTTAAAAGACTGAATAAGAATGTTTATTCAAGCACTCTGGTTAGCCAAGTTGCCCTTTCTCCATGAAAAGTGCATTTGCAGGTGTATCTTTGGACAGCCAAATTAGTCCTTTTTGGCTATTATGAGGCCAGATGCGTGCCGTCAGAGAGGCCGCTGACAGAGCCATCAGTCTTGAAGTGTGCGTGGAGAAAGAAGCTCAATGAGCTAACGTTCTCTGCCAGCCCCATTTACAGCAATGACATCTTCGTCTCTGAATTAAAGCGATGCCGCTTATCGCTCTCAAACAAGGTCAACTGTGGCAGCCCTTTAATCAATACTTACAGTTGTGTGAGACACTTCAGTGTTTAATCACAATAACGTTACACACACATGTGGATAGCTAAAGTGTGTGAGGTTGTTGAGTGTTATGGCAGGTTTAAAGCACCTAGACAAAGCCAATGCAGTTTAAAAGGTAAGCAGCAATATACAGCAATGCTTTGGGATGCAGAATGTATTGGCACCATAACATTTATCGGTCAAGAGTACAAATTGTTTAATTACTGTAATGGTAGCTATTGGATACTGCATATATCAGTTGATATTAGACAATTAATTGTTCATTTGCCCATTTTTTACATTTAGAGTAACCATGCCATCATCTAATACTTACTCAAAGAAAATATTTAAAAACAAATAATGTTAAATAATAATATAATTCAAACTCAAATTATTGTTATTATTCTAAAACCTTGTTTAGTGTGTGTGTGTGTGTGTGTGTGTGTATAATATACATTTAAACTAAAATTAACAAAAATATTCTATACATTATTTTCTCTTTATATATATAGAATACATTTAATTATAGAGTTTATATTATATGATAATTAATAATATGGAATATAATATGAGCCATTTATTGAAATTAAAATAGTTCAATCAAATATTTCATACTGAATTACTATATTATTTTTATTATACAATTGCTTAGTGTATGTGTGTGTGTGTGTGTGTATGTGCGCATAACTATAATATAAAAACTAATAACCATTTAGTCTATATAATATTCTTAATTGTTCATTTGCCCATTTTTTACATTTAGAGTAACCATGCCATCATCTAATACTTACTCAAAGAAAATATTTAAAAACAAATAATGTTAAATAATAATATAATTCAAACTCAAATTATTGTTATTATTCTAAAACCTTGTTTAGTGTGTGTGTGTGTGTGTGTGTGTATAATATACATTTAAACTAAAATTAACAAAAATATTCTATACATTATTTTCTCTTTATATATATAGAATACATTTAATTATAGAGTTTATATTATATGATAATTAATAATATGGAATATAATATGAGCCATTTATTGAAATTAAAATAGTTCAATCAAATATTTCATACTGAATTACTATATTATTTTTATTATACAATTGCTTAGTGTATGTGTGTGTGTGTATGTGCGCATAAATATAATATAAAAACTAATAACCATTTAGTCTATATAATATTCTATTTATATATAGAATATAATATAGATGAATGTAATTTTATTCCATATTATTTATTAAATAACTCTGAATAGATAACTCTCTTGTCTGAATAGTCAAGAAGTATCACATGTATAATTTGGTGAGAAGAATCCCACAATGCATTGCAGCAAGCTCATTTAATTCATCCCAGGTGGTAAAAATAAATAAAAATACTTACATCTAATTAAAAATAGACTGTTTGCCCAAGAGTATCTAATCATTTTTCAGACTCTACATCAATGGACTTTGTGAACTTCTGGTATAGTATTCTTCTATAGCAAAGTGTGGTAGTAGCTATTTCTAGTAACTGTCAAGCATAACTGATATTATATTATAACATAGTCTATATATTATATGCATTATTAACTCTAGTAAACATAACATTTTAGTATATTATGAGTCTCAGAAGTTTTAAGCACCTTTAGTGTATAGATGGATTGGATCAGCACTGCTTTGTCCTGTTATGGGACACATAGTTAAGCTTTAATATTGTGCTTCATTTTCTCACAATTTCCATCGACAATGCTGCACTGGTTGTGTTGACCACTTATAGGCTAAACGTGGAAGCAATCACAGAGTCCAATTCACTTCCTACTGTATGTAGGCAGTAGAGAGCAAGGCTAGGTTTTAGAACATTGTGTCCTGATGCAAATTTTGCCTGTTTGTTTGTTTTTTGGGGAGGGAGGGGTGGTATAAAATGCATAAAAAATCTGATTTGTCAAGCTTGGACCTTTGTTGTCAGGGGGTATGAGAGGAATGAGAGAGCAGTGAACCAAACCTCACGTCACGGAGCCAAGAATGTGCTAAGTGCTGACGCCTGATGCCAATCTTGAGTTTTTGCCTCACCGTGTGAATTAGGGGACATACTGTTATTCACAGGCAAAATACTCCTGCATATTTTAGAGCTGCTGTTCAGCAGGAATATGCCCTTCTAAAATGCGTTCCTGTGAAGGAGCTGTTAGAACGCACAGGAGCTCGAGGGCACACAGCGGCCAGTCAGACAGGCCGTGTTCCTGTTTGCTGAGGGCAACAACTGGGTCTTTATCCCCCACCCCACCCCCAACACTTCTCACTTTTAAGGATGTAATAGCCTGTCGGACTTGTCAGCCTCACATAGCAGCCCAAATGGCATGTTTCTCTCTGTGGCAGCCACAAAGGGCCTCCACTGCCAGACTTGTTATTATCTTGATATGAAGTGGCCTGCTTGGAAATCTCTCCACTTGCTTTCTATCCCTCTATGCCCCTGTTTCTTTGCTTTCATTTTTTTTTTTTTTGTATCCCTTTGGCATAGATCTTATTGTTTGACACCCCTGTGTGGCCCAAGCTGGTGAAATAACAAGGACTTTGAAATTACCTCGACTCCCGGCCTACACACTGAATGTAACTTTATCATTGATGCCTGCTTGTGGACATTAAAGTGATTTATGTGACAGGCACAAACATTGACAGCTGGAAAGTAAAACAGGGCTACATGTAGAGTTTGAGAAAGCAATACACTATAGCAGTACACCGTGTTTATATATTTTTTATTTTATATAGGTGTTTACAATAAGCTTGAGAACTGAAATGAAGGCTGATCGGGTCATTCCTGCTATGAAATTTCATGTCCCTATGATATATGTGTTAACATAGTACTGTAGTACTTTTACTTGTGTACCCACACAGCCTCAAATACCCCTGTGACACAAAACTACACAATCTAATATTAGAGATTGTCATTTAGCATTAATATTATTTGTTATATTCCTCCTATTCTTCCATTAATATACTTAATTTTATTTTTCACTGATTTACTTTAAAACTATCCTTTAAGAGATACTGTACAAAAGCAGCTTCCTCTCCCTTTAATAAGACACTTGAGATTTTTTTTTTTTGAGAAATCAAGGACAAACATTTTCAAAAGTCAGAGTAAAACCATTTATAATGTTACAAAAGATTTTATTTCAAATAAATGCAGTTCTTTTGAACTTTCCATTCAAAGAATCCTGAAAAACATTTTCCACAACAATATTAAGCAGCACAACGGTTTTAAATATATTAATAATAAGAAAAATTTCTTCAGCAGCAAACCAGCACATTAGAATGATTTCTGAAGCATCATATGACACTGAAGACTGGAGTTATGGCTGATGAAAATTTACGGGAATAAATAATATTTTAAAATACTGGTATATTAAAATAGAAATCATATATCTTAAATTGTAATATTTTCACAATATTAATGTTGTTACTGTACTGTCCTTTTTGCCTATGTAAGTAACTAAGTAAATAAATAAATAAATGTGTGAACTGTAAAAGTTTTATTGAAATACTTCCTTAAATAATAATAATTATTATTAAAGATTTATTTTTTTTGGCATTTATGCCTTTATTGGGACAGAGAGAGAGAGAGAGAGAGAGAGAGAGAAGGCGAGAGAGAGAGGGACGTGATCGGGAAAGGACCACAAACCGCAACTCGACTGCGGGTCGCCTGTAGCACAACCGTGCTACGTTTCAAAGCGCTGCCCACAAGGCTTTCTGCTCTGATGCAACCATGTGATTTTTTTTTTTTTAGCTACAATGTTTAAAGGTCCCTCATCATAGGAATGGCAACGGTTCTCAGTCCTGTTACCTCAGACACTAGTGAAAGCGATTAAATGGTTAATTCACAAATCCAGCATGCTTCTTTTTAAAGCAAAGGGATGGCGTCATGCATTGATGGCATGACAAGGTTTAAATGGCATTTAAAGGGCGATCCAGGCCTGTTCTGGGGGAGAGAAAGATAAGTGCTGCTTGTGCTCTGCAATAATGACACACACACAAGCATCCAGATTCTGTGTGTCGGGTCTCTAGTCAGGCTCACTGTGCCGCTCAGCGCCACATCATACACAGACAAAAACAATTAGCATTTAATTTGATGCTTGGGTAAGAAAACAAGGGATGAGTGACACACCATGTCTTGGCTCTCATCCAAAAATCGTCCCATTTCAAAAAGAGAAAGCTGCGTTACACACCAGGAACTCCTCTTAGACCGAGCGGCGTCGCACCACAGGAACCAGCTCTTCTGCCGGCACACAACAGTGCGTGACTGCTGCTTCAAAGCTGCAAATGTGGCACCTGAACAGAGAGTAGAAACAGAGCGAGAAACACTTAACCAGCCCTGCTGCGTCCTTAACTGTAAATGCCATGTTTACCCACAACAACATTTCAACCCCTGAGGGGACAAGTAGGTACTGTGGTTAATTATTTGTAAACATTTAATTGGCATTTACACCCAAGAGAATTGCTCCGTTCACCCCAGCAGGACACTTGCACATCCTCATCAAGCATTAATCAAGCAAGCTAAATGAGGCCTCCCCATGATTCCCGGCTCACTGCCATCGAGACAGGGGGTGATGCTGGATTGTTATTCAGCGATAGCTTGAAGAAAGCAAAATTATACGTTTACTGTTTGAAAACGCTCTAGATTAGCAGATTACCCATGAGGCTTTGAGTTAATGATGCCACAGAGATTTTGACTATGTTCCTAATAGCACACTACACTCTAAAAAATGCTGGGTTGTTTCAACCCAACTTTGGGTCAAATATGGACTAACCCAACTTTTGGGTTAAAAATTTAATTTAAAAATTTAAACCAACAGCTGGGTTAGTCCATATTTGACCCAAAGTTGGGTTGAAACAACCCAGCATTTTTTAGAGTGTATTCTTAATTTTTGGCAGGATTTAGTATGCAGAAATCCTGGATGACAATGGAGCACATTGCATTGCATACTATGTCCTTTAATTCATTGTGCCCGACTTGAACTTCCATTTCCATTGTGTCAATACACAGGAATGACTCCAGCTTTAATGCATCCATCTTCACTCTAAAAAATGCTGGGTTAAATATAACCCAGTGCTGGGTTAA
>NW_015655715.1:762112-780015 GCF_001515625.1 Sinocyclocheilus rhinocerous | reverse complement strand
GGGTTAAAAAGGGACAAACCCAGCTATTGGGTTGTTTTGACCCAGCTATTGGGTTGTTTTGACCCAGCAGTTGGGTTGTTTTGAACCCAACCGCTGGGTCAAAACAACCCAATAGCTGGGTTTGTCCCTGTTTAACCCAGCATTTTTTAGAGTGTTTATTTTGACTCATTATTTGGTCCGAATGTCAAAAGTTAAGATATTTGTACACAAAAAAAAAAAAACACAAAAAGTTACAAATGAAACAAATCAATTTTAATACAAGATTTATTATATATATAAATGTTACATATAAATACTGTTATCTTACTTTTTTAAAAATTGAGTTTAGTTTATCAATCAACAATTTCCCTCGCACACCTGTAGGTAATCGTTAGGTGCGTAGAAAAAAAAAAACAGGTCCAACATCAAAACAAAAAAGAATAAGTCACACACACTATCCGCACTTGTATAGAAATGTATTCACTAACAACATTTCGGTCCCATGACCTTCATCAGACCATTTATTCTTTTTTGTTTTATTTGAGTTTAGTTTAAAAACACCTTGATTTTTGGCATGTGTGGTACTGTCGTGAACGCGTGGCAAAGACTGACACGGAAGAGAAGAAAATTGTTGAATAAAGTCATTATTATTGTTCGCACAAAAAATAATTATTGTAGCTTCATAACATTACGGTTGAACCACTGATTTCACATGGACTATTTTTACTATGTACTTACTAACTTTCTGGGCCTTGAACATGGTAGTTGCGTTGCAGTATATGCAGGGTCAAAAAGGCTCTCGGATTCCATCAAAAACATCTTAATTTGAGTTCCAAAGATGAATGAAGGTCTGACAGGTTTGGAATGACATAAGGGTGAGTAATTAATGACAGAATTTTTATTTTTGGGTGAACTATCCCTTTAAGTATGTTATTCTGAACATTTTCAACAAACCATTTATATATCCTATTATTAAAACATAACTTCTAGGCCCTGAAGATGAGTCACATCTTGGGTCATTAGATGACTGAGTCATGACAAATATAGCAGCTGTTCTCTAGAACAAAACCAAATGAGTCTCTTCACTCAACCACCCATACGTAAAGAGATCCATAGATCCGATGAAGAAGATGAAGCATTTTAAGCAACCTACACAATGATCAGACTACACTGGTGAGAACTGATAGAATTCTCACGTGGGGTTAGTTGTCATTATGAGCTAAAAGATCAGAACCAGACTAACTGCAATTACACTGATTCGTGTAAAGATCAGAACTGGACTAATTACAAGGGTTATGGTCGGGTCATCTGTACATGTTGGCTCTAGTTGTAGATTAGCTCTCTGGAGGAGGCCAATGAGAAGAATACACGCTTGAACTATAGCCGGACAAATGACTAGGCAAGAAGATGCGGTAACACTTTATTTTAAGGTGTCCTTGTTGCACGTGTTACATGTACTTACTATTATAATAACAATTAATTATGTATAATTACATGCAACCATAACCATATAGTAAGTACATGTAGTTAATTAATATTACTAATATTAATACATGTATTATTAATTAATATTGTATAATTACACTGTAACAAGGACACCTTAAAATAAAGATGCATTTCTCTCAAGAAACATTCAATTAAAAGCCATTTTCACAGCATTCTCAAATCAGATTTGATTTATATCATGATAGGAAAACAAGTGTCTTGTTTTAATTTCCTGCATTATATCGTAAAAGTGTGTGTTCATTTGGCCTAGTAAATGTGCCCTTCTATTCTCATGAAAAAAACAAGCCATTTGATTTAACCAGGCCAGATGATTTAATCAGCTTAGTTTATCAAAATCCAATACAATCCAAGTCACACACTTTCCAGTGCATGTGTGAATTTAGAGGGGTCTTAATTATATTTCATAGCACAAGGTGATGAGGAAGGTAATATTTCATCCTTAGCACTACTGTGCTGTTTTTTAATGTGTCTCCACAGTTTTGCATTCCACGCATAACCGCATCATCAATTTGAAGTTCATACATGCATATGCATGTCACCTGATGCTCTCTTCTGACACATTTAAAAGATAGCCTGAACTTCAGTGTATGACTTTTCCGATACTTCTATGTCCTTGCCTAAGCAAAAAGAGTTTGTGTATTGAGTTTCTTAAACAACACCACCACCAAAACTACAGGGTCATGTAATTATGAATAGGAGAAGTAAGCACTGCAATATTACATGACAAGACTGCTGTTGTTTCAAATAATCACAGCTATGAATGATATTCAGACCACTGGTTTTATCCAACAGTTAAATAAACATGTAATGTATTGATTAACTTAGATTTTACATATAGTATTGCCAGTTAGTTCATGTATTCAAGCATTCCTGAATCAGTTGATTGAATGGTTCACTCAAAGTCAGTCACTTGTCGTCAACTATTGCTGTAAGTAACAAAATACAACACTAGACAATATAACACTATAAATATAAAAATAAATATAACACTAGACTTTATCATTTATTATTTCCTTATTTGATAGAAATGCAGGGTCCAAAAAGGATTACAAGGTATATCAGCAACTACCTGACACATAGTGATACAATGATTAAATTAAATTAAATTAAATTAAATTAAAGATTGTAATGCATTATGATATGATCATTTTATTGCAACTAAAACTGCAGCAAACACAGTAGACCACACCTAGAAAAATTTTAGTTAAACAATTTATTTAAACAACTTATTTGTTTATTGATGAATATTATATTATATTATATTATATTATATTATATTATATTATATTATATTATATTATTTTAATTATATTATAAATACAGGGACCTACAAGGAAATATCAATGCAATATTGTAAAAAATACATGAAAGTATGCCAGGTTAGACCCCGTTCCATTTTTTTTTTTTTTTTCATCATGGGTCAATTTTCTCTTTTTTTTTTAACATCTTTTTTGCCGTCTTTATTAAAAAATGTTTTTTACACAAAACTAAACATAAACATGCAAAATAAACATTTCTATTTTATACTTGTATATATTGTTATTTCGATGTTTTTTTATTTATATTATATTTTTATATTATTCTTATATAATTTTTAAATTGACTCTATAACATATATTGTGACAACTATGTAGAAAACTGTTTAGCATGTTTATCAGGAAATAAAGCCTTCTGTTTCACTTATGGAATGATACACTAGCTTACTGTATAGCATATACTGTTTCCTTCCTTCTGTTTGAACAAAAAGCATGTGAAACTATATGCAAAGATAAATATTACATCTAATCTCATTGTTACATAACCTTATTACATTTAAAGTAATTACATGCATGTGGTTTCTACTTATATCATAGATAAATGCAGTTACTTCACATTTTTATATAAAGACTTGTCACCACAGGTCAATTTTACACTTTAAAATCTCTAAAGTTTGATGATGTGACGCATGCATATGAATATTATTAGCACGACGCTGTCACGCTGAGAAAGAATACATGAGAGAGAGAAATTTGTGCCAGCAACCGCATGAGTCAGCCTGATGCAAGCGCTTTCACTGTATCAAGACCCTGCATGGCGTGTGCATGTGTGTCTGTCGAGTGAATTCCCTTATCGAGTATGTGCCATGTCTCTTGTGCCGTCTCCCTCTAGACGATGTAACATCTTGATTGAAAGTTGTCTGATACTGTCTGCCTGTTTCAGTCCTTGTCATTAGGGTCGCCATGATTGCTGACTACATTTACTGGCTGTCAGGAGGCAACAACCAGCACATAAGCGAGCTCATCAAACTCTATTGGCAGGTGAGGACGGATGGGCTGCTGGGTGCCCAACGCCCAATCAAAATCTCAATGAATGATTATTGCTTAAAAGAGTGCCGACTGAGGTAGATCAGTGCGTATCAATCACAAAATGTCTGTGTAAAACATCAGCACCTTTGACCTGAAGGAACACTGTTTAGTTTGGCAGTTCAGTGTTGTTTAATGCTCCTTTCCCTTCATATAGTGCACTGATTATTCCTGGTTTATCCTTTCAGTAAAATCTGCAATGTGTATTCACTTCATTCAAAATTTGAAGATGGTGGAGAGACTGGAAATATTCATACTTATATAAGTGCTCTTAGCCCAGGCTGCCTCTCTCATGCAAACTCAAGGGAAAAGCCCTTTTTTCTAATTTACAACATATAAAATGAATGCATTTTGACCTCCTTAAAGTGGGCTGTATCTGCAACCGTCTCATAATTTGCATTTGCTTGAAATGAGTTGAGTGTGGGAGAGTCAAGCCCTCTCCTTTTTTATTTACGTATTTTTTTCTATCCATTTTCATCCCACATGGATTGCAGTTCAACTCGTGGTGTTTATTATGATGGCCCACAGTAAGGGTGAGCTTTTTCATCTTGAAAAAACTGCCCTGAGTTTTATTTTTTCCCACTAAAAGGTTTTCGTATACAATAGAAACGCATTCACCGTTGATGCCAAATACAGGAAATATGCTGTTATACACGGTTAAAAATTTCCTGTAGAAATTACAGTAACTTACTGGCAGCAGTTCACCAGTAACTTACTGTAAATTAAACTTACAGTAAAAATACTGTATTCATATTTACAGTATAATTTAACTTGCTGTAAATGTATTTACAGTATGTGTACTGTACTTTTAGTTTTTTACTGTAAAATATGCGGTAATTTTATGGTCTTTTCTCCAGTAACATATTGAAATACAAGAAATATATATATATAATTTAACTGAAAATAAGCAATGACAACTGTATAACTTTTAATTTTTTAATTGTTCAATTGTAATCCTTGCAATAACATTTTAATATTTTCACAGATTCAGTTAAGACTCAAACAAAACATTGTTATAAACTATTATATACATTACATACTATTCTAACTATTATAGTTAGAAAAAATTCTTAAAATTTATCCTAAGCACAACATATTATGATAATAGTGAATAGTGACGATAGTGAATCTTCAAAAAGAACTCAAACTTTTGTTACACACAAGAAGCATGGACTATTTTTTTCAAAGCTGCCAGCTGAAATCCACAAACTCTTTAATGAAGGAGGACACATGTGGGTTCAGGCCAGAGTTTCTCCTTTGCACCATCTTCCCACTTCTTTTGCTGATCTGGAATTTTGCAGAGCATGTGCTGTTGACAGGATTGATCCTTGCAATGAACCTTCACATAAAAGAAATAATTCATTAGACCATTTCATTTTCTTTGTAAATACTTTTTAAAGCATTAATTCAGCCAAAATGAAAATCTTATGTTGTTAAAAACCCATAAAACTGATTCATTATTAGAACACAAATGAAAGTCTTAATTTTTGTCTATCCAGGCAACCAGTCTTTTAGCTTCAAAAAGTGCATAAAGACATTGTTAAAATAATCCATATGATTCGAGTGGTTTAAGACACCTAATTGGTCCTCAAGCATGATTATGTTTACTTTGATTTGATGTACTCGTATTTGGATGATTAATGTTTGTACGTGAATAAAAGCTTTAGCTTTATTTTCCAAAGACGAACGAAAGTCTTACGTGTGTGTAACAACATGAGGGTGAGTAAATGACGACAGAAGTTTCAGTTTTGAAAAAAAGGAAAGAAAAGAAAGAAAGATCTTTTTTTGCACAGAAAGTTCTCTTCACTCTCAAATGAGTTTTCCGCTCTCTACCAACGAACACCGTGAGGAAACTGCGCGTCGTGCAATGTCAGCGTTTTTTTATTATTATTATTTTGCTTTTAATTAAACCAACAAATAACCCCTAAAATTACACTGACATAAAATATGTAACGACAAAGCACTAATATTGTACATACATTTGCAGCTGCGAGGTGTGTGCGTCTTCCTTTTCTTCTTCTTCTTCTTCTTCTTCTTCTTCTTCTTCTTCTTCTTCTTCTTCTTCTTCTTCTTCTTCTTCTTCTTCTTCTTCTTCTTCTTCTTCTTCTTCTTCTTTCTCCAAGCAGAAAAAAAAAACCTTTCTGTCATTGGTCAGGTTTCCCGCTCATTTTTTTTTTACTGTATTTGGATTTACAGTAAATGAAAAATACTGTATTTTAATGGCGGCAAGAGGATATTTCCCATAATGCAACTTTACAATACAGTAACGTACTGTGTAACTGTTTTACAGTAAAGTACAGTTCATATTACAGTTAAATACTGTGTAATTTACAGAAATCGCTAACAGTGTATGACCAATGTAAATTAAGAGAAGAACATCTTTTTGTATATAGTTTTGTCCTCTGAGGAAGAATAAAGTGTAAGGACACACAGCAACACTTTTATCAGTGTTCCCTATGTAGAAAAGAGCAACATCCTGCAGCTGTTAGTGCTGTAAATTCAAAAGGGAAAGTCTAAACAAGATGCATCTTAAGTGAAAGGCGTCTTATCTGAGTTCTTGTCAGTGGTGTTTTCATGGTCAAACAGCATCAGTCGTTTCACAGAACTCAAATAGGTCACCATGGGTCCTCTCTAGTTATTTACACGGTAACACTTTATTTCGATAGTCCACTTTAGACATTCTATTAACAGTAAGTAACTTTGCAACTACATGTCAACTAGCAGTTAGTAGAGTATTAGTAGACTGTCTGCTTAATATATATATATATATATATATATAAACTTTGGTGTTCTGCTTATTATATTAATACTTAAATATAATTTTAGTTGTATTATATTCTGACAGAAGGTGGCTGATTATCTCAAACAGTCACACACCAAAGGCTTGAACAAGAAATAAAGATCTGGCACACGCCTGATTTAATCACTTCTATATTTTTAAAGTATAATTTTATTTTACTTCAAAATGATCAAAACCACATGCCCATCTAATAGAAGTGCCAGAGAAAAATATAAAAGCTAAATTATCATCAGGATATATAATAAAAAAAATTACACTGTGCATTTCAGTAAATTCCAAGTATTTATGATCTGATTATTTGTAAATGAAATAAGCGTATGAAAAACAATTCCCTTTCTCTATTTCCCTTCCACATAGGGGCTCCTGGAGGCGGCGCATACTTTGGAGAATAATTTCTCAGTCATGTTCATTCCCTGGTTTGGAAAACCATCCTCAAACACCATTGAGAAGGTGGAGGCGGCCTTCCAGAAGCTGTATCCAGCCTTCACAGACTACATCTTTATTAGTGAGGAAATTAAGACACTATGAATTTAATAGTGAGAAAAAAAGAAAGACCTCCCACAATGAAGCACTTGAGTAGGAAGGTTAAAGTGTAACCTTTATATTAGTACAAATCTCTTCACTGACTGTCTTATACAAATTGTGTACAAAAAGCATCTGACTGAAATCTGCTTCTTTGTTGTTAAATGCTAGGTGGTTGGTCACTTTTCATATCAGGCAGATGGTCACTTCCTGTCTTGGTCAGAATAAAGTCCAAAATGAACCAGACTTCATGCTAATTAAAACTATTATTTTAAATATGAATATTAGAAAAACTTACTTAAATAAACCTAAACAAAAATGAGAAATGTTGCCTTGGCAACTAACTGAAGTATTAAAATGAATAAAACTAAAACTGAAATAAAAAATAAAGATAATTAGAAATATTTAAAAGCACTAATGACGACATAAGCACAAATGACTAAAACTTCTCATTTAAAATATGAATAAATACTATAATAGCATATAAATAATACTAAAATAAAACTGGTCTATGCAAGACTACATTGATACCTAAAGCTGAATACAAAGTAAATTCAACATATTATTTATATATATATGGAGGCGGCGCATACTTTGGAGAATAATTTCTCAGTCATGTTCATTCCCTGGTTTGGAAAACCATCCTCAAACACCATTGAGAAGGTGGAGGCGGCCTTCCAGAAGCTGTATCCAGCCTTCACAGACTACATCTTTATTAGTGAGGAAATTAAGACACTATGAATTTAATAGTGAGAAAAAAAGAAAGACCTCCCACAATGAAGCACTTGAGTAGGAAGGTTTCAGGTTCAGAGGCATTAGATTGTGTCTGACTAATAGGTACAGCTTTGTCTAAGGCAGGTGTTGCCCTAGCAACAGGTTGTGAATTAGTGTGGCTTGCGTCGTGCAGAGATGTGAGGCAGCTCTCTTTGTTTTACAAACACTGAGGCCAGGGCTGCTCGCACAGGCAGGTCAAGAGCACACCTTCATGTTTCAATTAGCCTGCTCCGTTTTCATATACCCCCATTATGAACAAATCTATAATCCAGCACTCAGTTTGTATATGTTATAGAAATCCTGACCTTAGACTTGAATTACTTCAAATTACACACTTTGCGTCAATGTACCCAACCATTTACACAGTACTACTCAACGTGTGATTATACCTCAGGGTGACTGTACATGTGTTTGGTGAGGTGAGTCATTAATTAAATTAAATAAAGTTAATGTAGCCTTACAGAGACTGTCAATTGAGGTCACTGAATTGTAAGAGAGAAGAAAGAAAAGGGAATTGGTCAAACTGTATATGTGACTCACATTTGTTTTTATTTATAGTTTTTTCCCAAACCAATTATTTGACTTTCAATGACTCATATATATATATAAAGTCGGTCAGTTTTGTTTCAGAATTAATCAGTGTTTTGAATAAATAGGCTGAAATTAGTGATTCAATGATTCACAAATTAAGTCACTTGTTTTGTTCCTAAAACAATCAGTATTTTTTAACTAATCGCTGGAGTGAATTATTCAATGACTCATTCATGAAATCAGTCACTTGTTTTGTTTATGAATGAATCAATGTTTTTGGATGAATAGGTTGAATGACTGATTCAATGATTCACACGTTTAGTCACTTGTTTCATTCCTAAATGAATCAGCGTTTTTTAACTAGTCTCTTGAGTTATCAATGAGTATTCAATTATTCAATGACTCATCTGTGAAATTGGTCACTTGTTTTGTTACTGAATGAATCAATGTATTTGAATTAATCAACTCAATGATTCAATAACCCACCTGTTTTATGTCTGAATTAATCAGTTTCTTTAACAAACTGACTGAATGAATGCTCCAGTAATTCACTCATAAACACAGTCACTTGTTTCGTTCCTAAATAAATCAGTGTTTTTGATTAAATCAATGAGTGAACAAATTTGTCGCTCAATTGTTTCATTTCTGAAATAATCAGTGTTTTTGAATGAATCGGTTGAATGAATGATTCAATGATTCAGACAGTCACTTGTGGCCACATATATGGCCATTTATTAGACTTAACCCATATATAAACCCATATATTGGCTATAGAAATATGGTAATATATAATAAATAAGATACAATAGATAAGAATCTCCTGCAACCAAAGAGAAGCTCTGGGTTATTGGTATTAAATGGCCATAATCTGAGATTATACATTTATTCTGGACTAATTCATTATGAAAAGATCAGCTATTTGAAGGCTGTTTTTTTCTTTCAAAGCAATGCTCAAGAAATACACACTGGTGACTCAAATGTTACACTTTCCCCTGCTCGGATCAAATGATTCAAAGATTCCTAATGGAGAAACAGTGGGGAAAAAAACATGTCTGAGAGCATTCCACTTTACTGAAAGTTAAAACGTAGATTCAACATGAAAATTTCTGAACATCCTGACACAGCAGGGCGACTGTCCCCAGGACACAATATTATGATGCACTTATACCGCAGCACAGACACTCTCCAGAACAGGCCACAAAAACTTGGATAAGATGAAAGCTGTATATTGTAAGGAATAGTCCAGTTAAAAAGAAAAATTCTGTCATCATTTACTCACCCTCATTTATTTTCAAACCACTATGACTTTTTCTTCCACACACCACAAAAAGAGATGTTAACCTTGATGTCCATGTTGTGCAAACAATGAAAAGAAAGGATTAGAGACTGTAAATCTTCAAAAATGACAAAAAAAACTTGCATGCTATATTAAAAGCCATTTTAGAAGCAGTGTGAACATTCTGGAAAAAACGTCTCCTTTTGAAATCAATGTAAGAAATAAGGGCATGCAGGATTGGAACGACATGAGGGTAAGTGACAATTTTATTTCAAGGCTATAATGCTGAGTCATTTTGTGAAATGTACTACACAAAAGACAACTGTAAAGACAACCTTTTTACGGCAGAGAATATGACGCAATCCATTTTATACTGCACAAATTCCATGGAATAGTCATCGGCTCCCTGCTGTGCTCCATGTCTACATTCTCATTCCTCAGGGATGCTGTCTTTTTTTTAACCATGTATCTTCTCTTTTTTTAACTAATTAAATTAGCATAATGTTCACCGTTGTGGAGAAATAATCCTGCATGACATAAATGTGTGACACTGAAAGACGTGTTAAATTTAAATGTAGTACCCTAGAGGAGAACAGTCACTGATCACAGGGCTGTCAACATCCATGTCAGTTCAGCACTGTGCATAACCAGCTCTGAAAAAAAATGGTTGCTGTCCTTTGACTATGTACCGCCTTTAGCCATCTGTTGATGCAATCTCTTTGAAAGAAATTTAGGGTTTGCATCAAAATAAGGCAAGTAAAACAAGATAATGTCACTTTTAGCATTGCATCAACTAAATTAGATTTAAAGTTCACACAGTCAGTTTTTGGGATTGACAACCGCCTTTACTTACAGGTGTCAGTCTCGAAATGTCACGTTCATACAGCATACTTACAGTAGCTCTCGAAAACTGTCTGTATGAACGTGCAATGGGAGTCAAGACCGTATTCTTTACCAGTTACCATAGTGACAGTGACCAAAGTAATATCCAAGATGGAGACGTCCATAAAACTGAAATTCTTATAATTTTCTGACACGACGAGTCCAATTGAGACGCAAGTTCATCCATCAAATCTTCATTATCCAACAGCAGCTTTCATTTTAATTTGGGTGGAGAGCAGAACATTTGAGTTGCGTGTAGAACACAAATCTGATGGGAGCGGCTCCGGTTCCTCAGGGATGCTGTCTTTTTTTTAACCATGTATCTTCTCTTTTTTTAACTAATTAAATTAGCATAATGTTCACCGTTGTGGAGAAATAATCCTGCATGACATAAATGTGTGACACTGAAAGACGTGTTAAATTTAAATGTAGTACCCTAGAGGAGAACAGTCACTGATCACAGGGCTGTCAACATCCATGTCAGTTCAGCACTGTGCATAACCAGCTCTGAAAAAAAATGGTTGCTGTCCTTTGACTATGTACCGCCTTTAGCCATCTGTTGATGCAATCTCTTTGAAAGAAATTTAGGGTTTGCATCAAAATAAGGCAAGTAAAACAAGATAATGTCACTTTTAGCATTGCATCAACTAAATTAAATTTAAAGTTCACACAGTCAGTTTTTGGGATTGACAACCGCCTTTACTTACAGGTGTCAGTCTCGAAATGTCACGTTCATACAGCATACTTACAGTAGCTCTCGAAAACTGTCTGTATGAACGTGCAATGGGAGTCAAGACCGTATTCTTTACCAGTTACCATAGTGACAGTGACCAAAGTAATATCCAAGATGGAGACGTCCATAAAACTGAAATTCTTATAATTTTCTGACACGACGAGTCCAATTGAGACGCAAGTTCATCTGTCAAATCTTCATTATCCAACAGCAGCTTTCATTTTAATTTGGGTGGAGAGCAGAACATTTGAGTCGCGTGTAGAACACAAATCTGATGGGAGCGGCTCCGGTGGAGACTGGATCTAAAACTTTCAGATGACACTCTCTCTCGCACTGTATGACGTGACAGACAACTAGTTGTCCAGTCCTGTTCCGTTCACACAGCGCGTGTTTTCCGAGAATGCGGCTGTGAGTCCTGAAAATTTACTGGTGTGAGTTTGGTTACAGGATGCGGTTGTCACGCCTGAAAATAACTGTCCTGTGTGTGAACGTAACCGTATTAAGGACTCAAATACAGGACTGGCAACCGTATTCTGCTGCTGTATGAACATGGCCATTGATTAAATCTCTGCATCTACGATCTAGTACAGTGCTTTTCAACTGTGGCCACCTAATGCGGTATCAAAATGGTTTGATGTACAGTACAAAAGTTACTATTACCATCAACTGCATAAGCCCAATGCAGTGCAAAACTAGACTTTTACTTTTTCTGACCAAATGTGAATGTTACTTACTTACTCGTGCAAAACCCACCACCACGAGTGTTGTAGGTGGTTGCCAAGCATTGCTATGTTGTTGCTAGGATGTTCCAAGTGGTTTCTAGCAGGGTTGTGAAACATTTAGAATTGAAGACTTAGCTGCTTTTCAATTCATGAGTTGGACTTTAAAGTGAATTGGCCACACCCCACGGGAAGTTAAACTGGAATGACTGGAAGAAATATTTATTGAATTATAATAAATAAAAAATAAATAAAACAGCACTGTCGAAAATTGAGTTCAAAATCTATCTATCTGTCTATGTGTCTATGTGCCTATGTGCCTATCTATCGAGTCAGACAGAAACACAGACATATAAAACAATGGACAGAAAAATAGACACACAAATAGATAGAATGACAGACAGACAGATATTATATAGACAGATAGAATGACAGAACAACATACAGAGATAGATAGGCAGACAAGATAGATAGAATGATAATGACAGACAGACAGACAGATAGAATGACAGAACAACAAACAGACAAATAGAATGACTAAGTGACAGACAGAATGACTGTAAGACAGACAGACAGGTATTATACAGACAGATAGAATGACAGAATAACAGACAGACAGATAAATGACAGAGACAGACAGATAGAATGACTGAAAGACAGGCAGGCAGGCAGACAGAACAACAGACAGACAGACAAATATAATTACAAAATGACAGACAGATATTATACAGACAGATACAATGACAGAACGGCAGACAAACAGACAGACAGACAGACCAACAGAACGACAAACAGACAGATAGAATGACTGAAAGACAGACAGACAGATATTATACAGACAGATAATGACAAAATGACGGACAGATAGACAGACAGATAGATCGAGTGACAAAAAGACAGATAGAATGACAGAACAACAAACAGACAGATAGACAGAATTACAGACAGACAGAATGACTGAAAGACAGACAGACAGGTATTATACAGACAGATAAAATGATAGAGATAGATAGACAGATAGAATGAATGAAAGACAGACAGACAGACAGAACACCAGACAGACAGATAGAATGACAGAACAACAGACAAACAGACAGACAGAACAACAGAATGATAGACAGACAGATAGAATGACTGAAAGACAGACAGACAGATATTATATAGACAGATGACAAAACGACAGACAGATGTGCAGACAGATAGAATGACAAAACGACAGACAGACATATTATACAGAGAGATAGAATGACAAAACGACAGACAGATAGACAGACCGACAGAATGACAAAACGACAGACAGATAGAATGATTAAAAGACAGACAGATATTATACAGACAGAATGACAGAACAACAGACAGCCAGATAGATAAAATGAAAGATAGATAAAAAGACAGAATGACAGAACAACAGACAGAAAGATAGATAAAATGAAAGATAGATAAAAAGACAGAATGACAGAATGACAGACAGATAGAATGACTGAACAAGACAGACAGATAGAACGACTGAACAATCAGAGAGACAGAATGACAGACAGACAGACAATTGCCTGTTTAAGATGTTAAAAATGTGACTGTTCTTAATCTCTATCCAGATCCGCGTGGAGGTCATTTGTTGCCCCAGACAACAAACTGAAGTCAACCTTCATCCACACAGAGTTACTTCCTCACCCTTGGCTTCAGAAGGAGTAAGGATGGAGACTTCCTACATAAACTGCTCCACAAGAGGTGTCCCACATTCACAGGTTGGTGTGGGCTCTATATTGGGTGAAGGGAGTTTATAATCTACATTGACAGACCTCCAGTTCACAGAAAACAAACTGAAGACTTTTGCACAGCATGTTCATGGTGTTAAGATGAAGGCTCTCTGAGTGTGCTGATCAGGACATGGTAATCAAGGCTACACAATACATCTTTGACATCACACATTCATCTGCTTGGGTGATATTGTTGGGAGCTCTCAGTGGGTACTCTTGTGAAAGAACATGGAGTATACGCTAACCTCAGGCAAGCTAAATGGATCACAACGCTTACAGCATTGAAATACGCAGCGCAAATAGACCCCTCAATCCTCACAACCATTACAATGACAAAGATGTTTTAATACAATCCCTGAGGGATCTTTTCTACTATAGTCACACTTTTTCACCACAATGACTTTGTTAGGTCAACAAAAATGAAATATCTAGTAGAGCATGGAAATTAGTCCAATTGAAATCGAGGACTAAGGCTGTGTCATATGTTAAATGTACAAATTTACAGGCTGACCTCCAAGGTCACACAATCATCGTCTTTCAAGAATAAGAAATTCCCATTAACTCAGCTCTTTTCTGTTCTGTTTAAGCAGACAAGAGATTACAGGGACCGATCAATGTATTGATATCAATGGCATAAAATTTCTCAATTAACCTTGCTTCGTGCAAAACCGGAGAGGCAAAGATGACGTGGATGTCAAATATACTGCCAGCAGCCAGCCTGTACAGCAGAGCAGGAGAGGTCGGCAGAACTCGAGCTATATTTGTGAATGATCTCTATTAAGAGGAAGAAAATCGATGGCATTTGTGTAATGTCTCAAAGGTACAGCCACTGCATGGGTCGTTATTTTAATCAATTATCCTCAAGAGGCTGTGACAAACTTTCTTATGCTAAGGTACCGATACTACATGATCGGTTGCCCATTTTCAACTCGTCATAATAGAGGCTGTTCTGTATGCTGCAGATGTGTTTACCTGCAGCATCACCATATAGAATGAATAACAGCGTTTATTAGTATACAAATGTTGCAGGTAAACATGCACTGCATATACAGTAGAACAGCCCATTGCTACTCTGTTTCAGGACCTGAATTCACTGTAATGGGGTCCCTCAGGGGGATTTTTGGGGCACCAGGAATCAGTACCACCTTTCCCCCCGCTAGCAATGCTCCTATCATGCATAATATTATGAATAGCTGATGAAAATTCAACTTCCCTCGATAGGTGGTAGAGTATACAGCATTATGGCACCTAAACTCTTGAACTCACTCCCACTGAGCCTTCATAACACCTCCACCGCCTCCAATTTTTCTCTCAGAATTACCTGTCAAACTAATTGTTTTTTTATTGTTGTTTTTGTGCTTTTTTAAACAATTTTTAGCTTTGGAAAAGCAAAAGGTAAAAAAGGTAAATGAAATAAATTAAATCTATCTAGATATCCATCCATCCATGCACCTATCTATCGTTCTGTATGTCTGTCTGCCTATTTATATTTCTGTCTGTCTATCATTCTGTCTGTCTGCCTGTCTATCTATCTATCCATCCATCCCCCCATCTGTCTATCTATCGTTCTGTCTGTCTGTCTGTCTGTCTGTCTATCTATCTATCCTGATCTTTAATGGCGTGACAATTATTTTGTTCCTAAAATGGTCTGCTTATCTCTAAGCATTAATCACAGTTTTTCAAAGTTGTCTCAAACATTTGGTCCCTACTGTAAATGATCAAATAAGTACTTACTGAACATTTACACACTGTTGGTCTGTTGACTTTCTTCTACAGGGCAAAAATCTCCATTCACTACTCCCAACTACAGAGACCTGGAAATGATGTATGAGATGCAAGGAAAGAAGATTCAGCCAGTTCTGGATTTTATTAAGTGCACCAAGCTAAGTGTGGGTATACATTTATGTTCTTGTGTGTGGCTTAATGACTGTACAACAGGATGTTTGTAAGTATTATACGCCATACCCTGGTTGCCAGGGCATTGATATGTGGTCGTTAAGGAGATAGTTCACCCAAAAATGAAAATTCTATCATTATTTACTCACCTTAATGTCGTTCCAAACTTGTATAACATTTATTCTTCTGTGAAATTTGAAAAAATATTTTGAAGAATGTTGTAACCAAACTGTTTCGGTTCCCATTGAATTGCATTGTACAAAGTCAATGGGAACCAACATTGTTTGGTTACCAAT
This sequence comes from Sinocyclocheilus rhinocerous, assembly GCF_001515625.1. NCBI lineage: Eukaryota > Metazoa > Chordata > Actinopteri > Cypriniformes > Cyprinidae > Sinocyclocheilus > Sinocyclocheilus rhinocerous. The sequence continues at coordinate 764,002 of NW_015655715.1, read as the reverse complement.
GTTCTGCAAAATATCTTTTATGGTCGGCAGAAGAAGAAAAAAATCATACAGGATTGGAACTACATGAGGGTGAGTAAATTATGACAGAATGTTTGGGTGGCCAATCCCTTTAAGTTGTTTTGAGGGTTTTTTTAGCATGTTGTTGACCTGTTACTAAAAGGTTGCTAGGTGGTTACTTATCACCCCAAGTTACAAGAGCCTCATCACTGTAAGTCTGGGATTTTTTCATTTGTTTTATCGTCGGCCAGGCCAAAAATGGTCAATCTGATCACTTAGAAAAGTAACAGCACAACCACATGAGTTCAGCCAACCACATGATTTGAAGTCTCATTCATTTTTACAGCACAAACGATATGGAATGAGTTACGTGCTGAAGGTTAATATATTGGGTTAGGACTAATCACTTGGGTTAGGACTAAACATTGGTAAGTTCAAATCACTTACCCAAGTATGATAATGCTTGTGATGCTTCCCCTAGCCAATACTACCAATTATATACACTTGCTGGGCCATCAATGACTAACAAGCCCTCGCTGTCAGTATCCCTGGCACATCCCACTAATAATTGCAATCTTTCTCCAACCTCACAATGGACTACTGGAGGCACAAACATGCTGAAGTTTTCATTTCATTTGGAGGCTGAACTCTCAGGGTGTTTATTTCAAAGGACAGTGACTGAATTAGAGCAGCAATGGCAAATGTTTGATTGGCCTAGACATGACACTAAATTACATTAGTCAGTTATTCTCCAGCTGAGAACAGCCATCAGCTCTCGATTAAAACACAGAGTTGATTTAATGTCGACTGTGATGAAATCTGTGGCAACACATTCATTCAAGAACTCAACCTGTCAAGCAGTACAGCGGATCTCAGTTCTGGATCTGCACACATGCTACTTTGCTGAGTCACCGAATCATACAAATGTATAAATTATTAAGTACTGTACATCAATATTAAATTATCCCTAGGCATTTTAGGATGGATTTCATATATTAAAGTTTCTGAAATGACAGCTCCACTGCATCCATGTCCAAACAGAGTATAAACAGAAAAATATAGGTTTAATATATTAATAATATACCTTTATTATAATATAGGTTTAAGTCTGTTATAATTTACACACATATATACACATATACATTTAGATATACATATACAGTGGATAGAAAATAGAAAAGTATAGAAAAGAATCCCCCCCCCCACTCCTCAAGAAAGGCCACATGCAGTCACGACTGAGCTTTGCCAAAACGCACCTTGAAGATTTTGAGACTGATGAGACTAAAATTGAATTATTTGGCCTCAACACCAACCGATATGTCTGGTGCAAATCCATTACAGCTCACCATCCAAATAGCAGCATTCCTACAGTAAAGCATGGAGGTGGTAATATCCTGTTATGGGGTGTTTCTCTGCAGCAGTTTCTTGAGGAAAATCTGCTGCCCTTTGCCAGAAAGTTTTAAATGGGAAATAGAAAAGCCCCCCCCCCCTTTAAAATAAGCATATTTTGTTACTTTGCAGTCTGAAATGAAGAGGGAAGTTTTTTTTTTAATACAGCTGTATTTACTCAGTGCATTTTATATAACATCCAAAGATATAACACCAAATAAAAAAAATTATAATAATTAAAAACACAGAATCACTGAGTTGTAAAAAGGATCACACCCTCCTAAAATGACTTGTAAACTCAATCAAGCGGAGCTAATCACCTTTTAACTGTGATCAGCTGTGGTCATTTTGATTTGCTCAGCATGAAAAGAGCTTTCCTGGAGCATTTCAGTCCTTGGTAGTGCAACTGAAGCAAACAATCAACTATGGGTGGCAAGGCACTGTCAAAAGATCTCCGGGATAAAGTTGTTGACAGGAACAAGTCAGGAGATGGATACAAAAAAA
>NW_015655715.1:761385-762032 GCF_001515625.1 Sinocyclocheilus rhinocerous | reverse complement strand
TGAAGATTCTGAGGCAGATGAGACTAAAATTGAATTATTTGGCCTCAACACCAAACGATATGTCTGGTGCAAATCCATTACAGCTCACCATCCAAATAGCAGCATTCCTACAGTAAAGCATGGAGGTGGTAATATCCTGTTATGGGGTGTTTCTCTGCAGCAGTTTCTTGAGGAAAATCTGCTGCCCTTTGCCAGAAAGTTTTAAATGGGAAGAAGGTTTACCTTCCAACATGACAATGACCCAAAGCACACAGCAAAACTGAGCACACAGTGGTTGAAGGAGAAAAAGGTGAATGTCCTTGCATGGTCTAGTCAGAGCCCAGACTTAAACCCCATTGAAAATCTGTGGAATGAAGACTGCAGTCCACAAATGGTCATCAAATTGAACTGAACTCGAGCAGTTCTGCAAAGAAGAGTGGGCAGATATTGCAAAATCTAAATGTGCAAGGTTAGTAGAAACTGAGACAAATCCCAACAGACTACAGGCTGTAATTAAAGCAAAAGGTGGTTCAACAAAATACTGACAAAAGGGGGGATGATCCTTTTTCCAACTCGGTGATTCAGTTTTTTACAGAACATTTTGACATGTTGGTGTTATATCTTTCACTTGGAAGTTATAAGTTGCACTGAGTACAGCTGGATAAAAA
>NW_015655715.1:757711-758273 GCF_001515625.1 Sinocyclocheilus rhinocerous | reverse complement strand
TGACTTGTAAGACTTGTAAACTCAATCAAGCGGAGCTAATCACCTTTTAACTGTGATCAGCTGTGGTCATCTCAGCATGAAGTGCAACTGAAGCAAACAATCATCTATGGGTGGCATGGCATTGTCAAAAGATCTCTGGGATAAAGTGGTGGACAGGCACAAGTCAGGAGATGGATACAACATTTTTTCAAAGACTTTATCAATGCCTAGAAGAACAGTGAAGTCTATAATTAAGAAGTGGAAGGTATTTGGTCCAGCACAGACCCTCCCTGGATCAGGACGTTGCTTCAAACTGTATGAAAGAGCCAGGAGGAAACTGGTCAGAGATCCGACCAAAAGGCCTCTGAAGCAGTTGCAGGAATTTATGACAAAGAGCATGTCACAACAATATCACAAATTCTCCACAAATGTGGCTTGTATGGGAAGATTGCAAGAAAAAAGCCACTCCTCAAGAAAGGCCACATGCAGTCACGACTGAGCTTTGCCAAAACGCACCTTGAAGATTTTGAGACTGATGAGACTAAAATTGAATTATTTGGCCTCAACACCAACCGATATGTCT
>NW_015655715.1:755822-757640 GCF_001515625.1 Sinocyclocheilus rhinocerous | reverse complement strand
GTCAGAGCCCAGACTTAAACCCCATTGAAAATCTGTGGAATGAAGACTGCAGTCCACAAATGGTCATCAAATTGAACTGAACTCGAGCAGTTCTGCAAAGAAGAGTGGGCAGATATTGCAAAATCTAAATGTGCAAGGTTAGTAGAAACCGAGACAAATCCCAACAGACTACAGGCTGTAATTAAAGCAAAAGGTGGTTCAACAAAATACTGATAAAAGGGGGGATGATCCTTTTTCCAACTCGGTGATTCAGTTTTTTACAGAACATTTTGACATGTTGGTGTTATATCTTTCACTTGGATGTTATAAGTTGCACTGAGTAAATACAGCTGGATAAAACAAAAACTGTGTCCATCTTCATTTCAGGCTGCAAAGCAACACAATGTGATTATTTTAAAGAGGGGTATACCCACTGTATGTATATACTGTATATGTACGTATGTATTTTTTCTCTAACCAGCTCACTGTCTCCTTTGGTTGGCATATGGAAAGTAAACAGTGCGGCGTGATGAAAAAACACCTGAGATGAAATATCTGCTGAGACAGTAGTGGTGAAAAATGATGCAGGGGGGTGTGTGTTGGTAATAAAAATGACCATAAAGTGGATGAATGACACTGGAGAGTAACAGAGCTCACACGAAATAAAAGGAGTCTAGAAAGGCATAGAGTGGAGCATCATTTAGACAAGCGACCTCGACAGGCCAAAAACGGTCCACAGGGGAAAGCGCTTAAGATGCGACCTTGGGAAGGGGGGGGTGGAGTTGAGCGTACCACAAAATAGCCGAAGAATAGCAGTTTTTCAACTTGACTTCTAACATTTTGTAGCCTTTTGTCAAGTTTCAGCGTCAGAAGAATGCGTGTAACACAAGATGCCAAAAGATATTTGACATAATGAATCATCAGGGAACAGCAGTGCAGCTGCAGTGCAGCTTTTGTAGCACTGCAGCGGCGTGTGCGAAACGGCTCTGAGGGACTCTTTGGCACTGGGAGCGGTCAGTTTCAAACAAAAGCACCTTATGCTGACACTTTTTTAAAGTGTTTGTTCTTCTTCTTTGTATTGTTACTCTCTGTGGAAAAGGTCAGCGTCCCTTTTTCAATTTATAATGACTTCATTTACATACAGCGCAACTCAGGGCATCAAGGAAACATGACAGAAACTCACTTGTACACACACAACCCAATAACAACACATTCAGTTGCCATAAACACTCCTGTGACATTATCTGCGGCGGATTCATGTAGACGTCAAAGCAGCCAATGGCATTTGTGTTGAGAGATGCGTTAAAGCCCTAACGCGAATAGTGCGAGTTGCCTTGCTATTGTTTGAGTGACTATGTATTTTCGCAAGGATTGGTGAACTTGTTCAGTTTCAGGTTCTCTGTGGAAAGTATTTAAATTAAGCAAAAAATCCAAAATACTTCACACTCCAGTCCAGTAGATGTCAGAAATGTTTTGGAATGGTTACAAAACAACATAAAAGTGGTTTACGCCACCTATTGGACTTGCGCCAGCGCAAACGGTCTTTTGGCGTTAAAATAGTACTGTCAGGATTTACTAAAAACGTGCAGTGAAGAATTATCGCTGAAAAGGCGTGGACACAGTTGTTTTTGCTCCTGACTTTATCGAATATGCATTTGTAGGTGTTCCCTTTCAGACGCAAAATTTATGGGAGGAGAGTATTAAAACAAATCATGCATCACGATTTACTAATGTTTGCGCTCATCAAATTACTGCTATTTAACGCCCAAAACAAGTATGTCTTAAAGCAGGCGGTAATTTGCGCTGCTCTTGATAGATTGCGCTGGTCATTATGGAAAT
>NW_015655715.1:746993-755471 GCF_001515625.1 Sinocyclocheilus rhinocerous | reverse complement strand
GCTGTAATTAAAGCAAAAGGTGGTTCAACAAAATACTGATAAAAGGGGGGATGATCCTTTTTCCAACTCGGTGATTCAGTTTTTTACAGAACATTTTGACATGTTGGTGTTATATCTTTCACTTGGATGTTATAAGTTGCACTGAGTAAATACAGCTGGATAAAACAAAAACTGTGTCCATCTTCATTTCAGGCTGCAAAGCAACACAATGTGATTATTTTAAAGAGGGGTATACCCACTGTATGTATATACTGTATATGTACGTATGTATTTTTTCTCTAACCAGCTCACTGTCTCCTTTGGTTGGCATATGGAAAGTAAACAGTGCGGCGTGATGAAAAAACACCTGAGATGAAATATCTGCTGAGACAGTAGTGGTGAAAAATGATGCAGGGGGGTGTGTGTTGGTAATAAAAATGACCATAATGTGGATGAATGACACTGGAGAGTAACAGAGCTCACACGAAATAAAAGGAGTCTAGAAAGGCATTGAGTGGAGCACTATTTAAACAAGCAACCTCAACAGGCCAAAAACGGTCCACAGGGGAAAACGGTTAAGATGTGACCTTGGGAAGGGGGACGGAGTTGAGCGTACCATAAAATAGCAGAAGAATAGCAGTTTTTCAACTTGACTTGCAACATTTTGTAGCCTTTTGTCAAGTTTCAGCGTGAGAAGAATACGTGTAACAAGGTGCCAAAAGGTATTTGACATAATGAATCATCAGGGAACATGGAGTTGCTTTTGTAGCACTGCAGCGGCATATGTGAAACGGCTCTGAGGGACGCTTTGGCACTGGGAGCTGTCAGTTTCAAACAAAAGCACCGTATGCTGACACTTTTTTTAAAGTGTTTGTTCTTCTTCTTTGTATTGTTACTCTCTGTGGAAAAGGTCAGCGTCCCTTTTTCAATTTATAATGACTTCATTTACATACTGCACAACTCAGGGCATCAAGGAAACATGACAGAAACACACTTGTACACACAACCCAATAACAACACATTCAGCTGCCATAAACACTTCAAGAAATCCCTCCTGTGATATTATTTGCGTCAGATTCATGTGGAAGTCAAAGCAGCGAATGCCATTCGTGTTGAGAAATTTGTTAAAGCCCTAATGTGAATAGTGTGAGTTGCTTGAATGTTGTTTGAGTGACTGTGTACTTTCGAATAGTGAACGCAGAACTTATTCAGTTTAAGGTTCTCAGTGGAAAAAATTACCCAAAACTGAGAAGTTTTTCAGTATTTACTCACCCAAAAATGATATTTGATCAGGGTTCCCACTCTTTTTCAAATATCATTTTCCAGGACTTTTCCCAGGACATTTTTAATGTAATTACAGCGACAATAAAAGACAAGGATCATGCCCTAGTAATATATTCCTCTCTGCAGAAGTCTTTAAAAACATAGCCTACAGTTTATGGCCATGACTTAACAAAAAAAAATCAGCTCTTTAATATGAGCTCTTAATTATACAGTTATGCAGCACTTTATTTGCCAAAAAAAATGAAGGGGTTTCTTTAATTACATTTTGTTTAATATTTTATGCCATCATTTGATTATCAGGTAAAATAATATGGAAAACATAGAATTTTGTTAAATAAATAAATACATACATGCAACTGAATCCAAAAAAAAAAAAAAAAAAAAAGTATTTAATTATTTTATTAAACTATTTGAAAATGAAAAAAAAATTAAATCAGTTCTTTATTCAGTGTATAAATTAGCATGTTTTTGTTGGGTGCTCAGGTGGGATATTCCACAGGATCTGGACTCATAGAGCGGCTGCAGTATGCTAGCGTCCTGGGACAGCTGAATAGGTTCAGAGAACATACGCATGTACTGCAGTACACACTGGCTGAGCTGGCGGTCGCACTTTACCTGCAGGACATCAGTCCTTCTGACACAGAGCTGGTGAGACAGTTACTTTTTCCTCTTCCCGATAGATGAAAAATGTTCATGATGCTATTTTCCATATACGATGATAGTGAATGGGGACCAGGGGCCGTCAAGCTCCAAAAATGGCAAACACACATTATAAAGAATCATAAAAGTGGTCCGCTGTGAAAAAGATGTGCACTTAAAGTACCCCTATTATGGGTAATGAAAGGTTCATATTGTGGTTTTGGCAGTCCCCAATAACAGGTTGACATGCATGCAAGGTCAAAAAACACTTTCATTGTCTTATAATATGCATTTATTTTTACCTTACTTGCTCAACGACTCCCAAACGATTCGCTCAATGATTAATTTTTCCAAACCCCTCCTTTGTGTGACGCTAGTCTGCGGTGATTGGTTTGGTTTGGATTGATTTAATTTCATCATGCCTGTAATGCCTGATAAAGCGGAGTTTGTGAGCTCAGTGCTGCTTTGCATACAGCGTTAACGGGGAAACCGCTATTTTTACCGCCGCAAAAGCGAAATGGTCCTCACTGCAGAACACAAGATCCAGGGGGCGTGGTTCAATGATTCAGAGTCGACTTTCTTTTGAGAGACAATAACTTTATACACGGTGCACTTTCAGAACTTTGCAGGATGTTTTCATTCACTTAGAGCTGTTACACACTGCATGAAAGGTAATTTTCAAAAATCCATAATAGGGGCACTTTAATTGTATTGAATATGCGCTTGTAGTGTACTTCAAATCTTCAATGTATAATTCTTTTTAAAGTTCACTTGCAGATAATAGTATTAATAAAATCAAAAGGCCATGTAAGTCTACTTTTTGGAAACATTTAACATTTTGGAAAAGTTTTAGTTTACCATAAATGCTTTTAATAAATTCATTAGTACACATTTTTCACATTTTGTTTTATTACCAAAGACAATAGAAGTAAAAAATTATATGAAATTATACATAAAGATGTATTTAAGTCCTACTTAAGTGAGTAAAAAAAAACTCTAATGTTAAGCTAATTGCATTTAATTTAAACTAATACACTTTTATTTAATTGCAATTATCATGCAATTAATGTTTGAAAACATTTTGCACTTATAGTAAGTATATTCTACTATAGTATATAATATCTGTAATAAGTACTCTTTTTAAAAGTATGCTAAATTGTACTTCTTGTTCAGATACAACCCACTGGCTAAATTCCAAGTATTCTGAAGCCATTCAATAATTTTGTGAGAGATACATACTTAAATTTAAGCGGTTATTAACTGTACAAAAGCAGCATAGGCGTATACTGCTGTAAATAACTCCTTTTGTTTTCCATTGAAATTTTATGTGTTTGCATATTCTCATGGCAGAAATTCCTGTAGCAAATTTTTGGATGCCGATTTCTACTTTTCTCTTGTGCTTTATAATGTCATTTGATGAAAGAAAAAAGTTGCATGGAAACAAAGCTATTCTCCTCATTTCCAACTTCAAACGAATGTTCCTCCAAAAGGCATTTAAAATATGCAGATAAAGCGCTGCACAGGGCCAAGCTTCCTCTCCGAGTACAGGTGGAGGAAGCAGGCAGCTGGAATGAGACTGCGTGGTGATCCCTGGAGTATGCATGCACTGAAAAATAGAAGAACGAAACGAAATCAAAGGATTATAAACATTCTCTATCGGATTCAGATCGGTCTGAAGTGGGAATTTAGTCTAAACGCACATTTACATAGAGATCATTCCTTTATTTCCTTTTATCGCTTTTTAAGTGTTCCCCTCGCTGTGAACAGGCTGAGCTACTTATGCAGATCTGTTGATAGCTCTGGGCCATCTTAAGCACACTTAACACTGATCTAAGAGCAGTTTTAGATGGGCTCTGACCCAAGCTGGTCCAGTTAGCCTCTGCTGGTAGATGCTGTAACTAGGGATGCTCATATTGACCATTTAACCATTAACTGAAAGTTAGACTTTTCAGTAAAAAGGTTTAAAAGGTTTTAAAAGTATATATTTTTTTCAAGTATTTTTTTTAAAAAGTTTGCTGCATTGTTAAAGAAAAATATTCTATAGGTATTTGTTAAGTCGGGGGGTGTCGATACGTGCAACCACATGTGCCTACAGACATATTTCGCTACGCAAGCACCTGCTCCACTTTCACTTAACTGAAGTAATAAAGGCAACACAATGCCAAAGGCGGTATTGGAAAAATGGTTATCAGAGAGTGAATCCGTGAGTGAATGTATTCAAATTCTGAATGGGTTATAAGCCTAGAAAGCGAGCAGAGAGAGCTCCCCCTTATAATCAATAAAAAGCTGTCACTCGTCTCAGCTCTTCGCGATCTCACAAAGTTCTGTTATATTCGGTGAAGCTCTACACTACTGCACAATTAATCTCTTATTTACATCATGTGTACATTTTGTTCTAATGAGTGGATTCGCGAACACTCAGAAACTCAGAAACACTGAACAAAACTCCTACTTCATGAGCGGTGAATGGATTCTAGCTTAACCACCTCTGATTGGACACTGCGTTCATGAAATCAACAGATACGTCTATGATTGGCTACAAGGCTCAACGCTGCAGAACAGGCTGCGCTCCAGACTATGCGCCACAACGTTGACACGTAAATTTTTTTAGTTGTGCTCTGAAGTAGGCCTGCTATTTATTTTTATGTCTGACGAAAAAACGTGTGGTTCTTCAAAGCACATAAGGATTCAGTGTGTGTTTTCGTTTTGTTATCTTAATTTGTTAATTATTTAGACTAAGTGAACAATACATTTTGTAGGCCTATTTATTTTATTCTTTTTATTTATGTTATTTTTTTTCTGCTTTTCTTTGTTCTCAAAAGCGTTGCAGGTGTATTTTTAATGACAACGCAAACCCAGACTTCTTTTGACCCAATGGAAAGCATATTTACATTGTCTGACTCATTCCCTATCCCCTATATATAGTGCACTATGTGCCATTCACCGTACAGAAAACTCCATGAACAAGTGACCAATTTCAGCCGCAGCTTCAGCGTCTATTTATAGTGTAGGGGGCGGGACACTTCTGTTCTAGAGAGCATTTGATTGGACAGAAAGTTTGACGAGAAGCTGAAGTGCAGGGTGATGTCATCAAAATTATTAATCCATTTTGGCAGAAGTTAGAATAAGTTTTGAATGCTTATATCTTCTAAATGCGAATTTTGTAATTGTTTTGGATCACACTGGCTTATATATAACCTTAAGGCTAACATATACTAAAAAAAACTTCAATTTTGATTTCATGGGGACTTTAAACTTCACAGATAATGTCCTGGATGAAAATTGCCATTGCCCTTTTTCTACAGATTGTTTTTCTTACAGTGCAGCCATTCAAGAGTAAGACTGGGTAAAAATAATTACATTTGTTTTATTAATCTTCATTTGAATAATCCCAATATTGTTTCAATATTCACTCAACTGAACAGTTTGGAGCAGGTTTTTTTCTTTTTTCTTTTTGAAATAGCTTATTAAAAATGGGCTGCACTTTTATGAGATTTCTTTTTTTAATAAATAAAAAAATGGACAGTTCAACCAGTGTAGTCTGATTCCCAAATGAACTACTATTAAGAATCGGTTCTTTTTAGTAATAAAACATATACAGTGCAACCAGTGTAGTTTGATTTCTGAATGAATTATTCTTAAGGGTGGGTTCTTTTTAGTGAATCAACAACATTTAAGATGACCAGTCTAATTCCAGTCTATTATTTTAGTGAATTAAAATCATACGGCACAACCAGTTTATTGTGATTCCTGAATTAATGACTCAATTTATGCTAATGACTGTTAGTCTGTTCTTTTTAGAGAATCAACAACATACAGATCTATGTGTGTAGTCCAGTTATCCTAATAACTTGTATGAGTCAATTCTTTTAATGGTTAATTTCTTACATTAGCAAAATGAACATACTAATATATGAGGGCTGTCCGGAAAGTATCCAGCCATGTAATATGAAAAATACGAGATGAGAGATGCAATATGACAAAAACAGCCGTACCTGTGGGCAACTGGTGATTGGCAGCTTCATCACGACAATGTGCCCGCCCATGTATCACGTCTCGTTAAGAGTTTTTTGGCGAAGCATCACATCACCCAGATGACTCAGCACCCCTACAGCCCAGATTTGGTGCCCTGCGACTTCTAGCCTTTCCCAAAACTAAAATCACCTTTGAAAGGGAAGATATTTTTTGCAAAGGATTTTGCAGAGGGTTTTGATATTACATGGCTGGATAATTTCCGGACAGCCCTTATATACCCAAATAAATCAGAATCAATTTGAATTAAGAGCTTGTGAATGAAAATGTAACCAAACTCTAGTCAAAAGTTCTGTATTCTGACTAAAAAAAATTTACTAGCAACATATACTGTATATCTCTGACATTTCATATTATAGCCTGATGCTTTTTTGAATGCTTAAAAGGCATAAAAAGATCTGATTTTATGGCATATCAGAAAAGCAGTAAGCTTTCCTCAGGTTCAAGTTATAGACCTCCTTGGTCTTACCGCAAGAGAGTCTTGATGCACCGTTTTGAGGGAGCGATCAAGTAACATCACACCACAAGAGCAGAACCGGGCCAGCTTGTTTTAATAAAGTCCTGAATTATGCACGGCAATAAAACACTGCTCTGTTGTGAATATTTATGAGACTGAAAGAGAAACTAGCGTCGACAAAGACAACTGCTATTGTGCTTGCAGATATAGAAGTGACGGAAAAGAACAGAGAAAATGAGCGAGAAAAAAGAACGAATAGAAGAAGGAGGTGGCATAAATCTCATTCTGGCATACAGTGCTGAAGCACCATAATTGCCTCTTTACTAGATTAGCGCTCCACAGTGGTGAGATTAGCCCAGATCAATACAGTGTGATGTATGTGAGATCGCGACCAAATCTGCCATGAATAGAGAGCCACAGGGTGTTCAATTAGCGTGATGTTTGTATGGGCGCAATACAATACCACCCAGAATCATTCTGACAAATAACAAAGACCTGAGTACTTAAATAGAAATAGTAGTGAGTAGCACACATCTATGTTCATTGACAGAAGCTCTATATAAATAAGCTGGAAGTATATACAGTAGCTTTAAAAGACCATTTTTTGTCATCTTTGTGAACAAACCTAGTTCAGGGCCACATGCTGCTTCTGGAAATGGTATGTCCTTACATTCATGAATAGAAATAAGAGTATAGAGAGCAATTATGTGAAGATGGTACGTGCTGTACAGTATGTAGAGAGTGGAGTTACAGAGGCAGCTCCCAAACAGCACTTTAGTAAAGCAGGTGGCCAACCACTTCCATCCACAGTTTGAATCAAATGTGCCAAGTTCTTAATAAACTTAGAAAGTTTTGAAAAATGTTTATATAATTTTCAGCAAAAAGTTACTTAAATTATCATACAATTTTCACTCAATCAGTTGTGAATATTGTATTTAGTTTTCTCTGCCATGCCATAAAATTATTAAATTTGTGGTAATTTCATCACAGTCAAGAGGGTACGACGGCGTTTTAGTGCCACGTTAAAAAAATTTAAAAAATCTAAGATTACGAGATTAAAGTCGTAATATTTCGAGAATAAAGTCGAAATTATGAGAATAAAGTCGAAATACTACGAGAATAAAGTCGAAATATTACGAGAATAAAGTCTAAATGTTTCGAGAATAAAGTCGAAATATTACGAGAATAAAGTCGAAATGTTTCGATGCATGCGCAATAAAGACTATAATCTCAAAATATTATAACTTTAATTTCTACTATTTAAATTCTCGAAACATTTCGACTTTATTCTCAAAACATTTCGACTTTATTCTCGTAATATTTCAACTTTATTCTTGTAGTATTTCGACTTTATTCTCGAAACATTTAGACTTTTTTCTCGAAATATTACGACTTTAATCTCGTAATTTTAGATTAAAAATTTTTTTTTACGTGGCACTAAAAGGCCATCGTAAGAGGGTCTACAGTCATGAGGATCTACCAAAAAAAAACAAAAAACGAAAAAAATAACATTCTCAGCATTTCTATTCTCTAGCTTTCTATTCCAGTTGTCTAATAAACCTGAAACTGTATATTACAAAAATTGTAGGCTCTTTGACAATTTGCTTTTGCTCCTCTCTTCTCACTTTGGATCAAAGAGTTTGCTGAATGCATTAATGTAATGTAAATGTATTCTCTGTGATGTCATTTCCTGTTCTATAATTTCCTTCCTACAGGTTTGACATTTTAAATAACATTTTCATAATATTATTAAACTTGATTTTTCCATGAAAATTTTTTTTTCTTTCAGAAATAATTGAATAATAATAATAATTAAAATAACTGGACCTTCAACTAAATCAGTCTCAACATTCTTAATTTTTTGAAGAATGTGTACAAAATTTTCAATGATTTATTTTCAATTATAAATATATATATATATATTTTCTTGAGTTTGGTTTTATAATTTTCGTCCTACAGGTTACAACACCTAGTCTTGGATAATGTGCATAATTTTTCAAAGAGTAAATATGAATCATATTTTAATCACCCTCATAATATTATTCGCCTTTGCCACTGTTTATGTTTTTTGTTTGTTTGTTTGCTTA
>NW_015655715.1:719525-746969 GCF_001515625.1 Sinocyclocheilus rhinocerous | reverse complement strand
TATATATATATATATATATATATTCTTGAGTTTGGTTTTATAATTTTCGTCCTACAGGTTATAACACCTAGCCTTAGATAATGTGCATAATTTTTCAAAAAGTAAATATGAATCTTATTTTAATCACCCTCATAATATTATTCGCCTTTGCCACTGTTTATGTTTTTTTGTTTGTTTGTTTGCTTAATAATCATTCACTTTTACTTTTACTTTTTACTTTTAGTCATTTAGCAGACGCTTTTATCCAAAGCGACTTACAAATAAGAAAAAAGTAATTAAAACTAAAAGCTAAAACTCTATAAATACTATATATATTTTACTTGCCCATAAATATGTAAAAAAATATATATTAATTGAATATTAATTCATTAATCATTGGCACATCATAGACACATATACCTTCTTCCTTGTCTTTTTATCTGTTTCTTAGTGTCTCTTTCAGTATTTAACTTCCCCTTCCTTCTCTCAGCTAAATGGGTCTCAGTGTGCAGCGTGTACATTCTCATCTGCTGTGTCCTGTGATGGACGAGTGTTGTTCCTCAATTTGTCTACATTGTTTCAATTTCTAACCACCAGCCTTGTAAAAACCCAACACCGCCCCTCCCCCTCTCCACCACCCAAAGGGGAACAAGAAGGAAGTCCTCATTATATGAGGGATGACTTACAAAAATCAGCCGCCAACAAATGATTTTTTAATTCGCTTTTAAGGTGCAGTGTTTAGAAAAGTTATGGCGTTTGTGTGAACTGAGCTGTGATCATCTTTATCTCCTCCTGGCAGCTGCTGGCTCTAATGGCAGACACCATGGACACCCTTGAAGGCAAGCGGTCTGATCAGGAACGTGTGTGGAATGCAATGCAAAAGGTAAATAGACAGTGAAAGGGAAAAGGACAATGACGGCGTGTAGATGGGGCACAAATGCCACTCAGTGCCCACACACCTACACAATAGTGCATTGTTCCATACACTCCTCAGAATTCAACAAAGACATTTGATATACTAAATCAGAAGGGTAAAATTAATTTTCTGAGGTGGTCTTCAGGGGCTGTGGAGACTTCTTGGCAGAACTGTCATTTCTATTATGGTGAACTAAGTAGTGTGAGGAGCATTTGGTTTGAACAGTTCTTTAATCCTCGTCTATAAATGAATTTCCCCTGTTAATTAGCCTGGCTTGGGTTATTCAAATTGCTACTGAGAGAAGGAAATCAAGCCAGGACCCTGGAAAGAACAGAATTAAGCCTTAGAATCATGATTCATATTTCATAAAACACACTGAGTCTTTTGAAATGTTGTTCTGAAGCGCCATGGAAACCAGTGGCAGTGTTTGCTAGCCTATTTACCACCTTGTGCCTCAGTGAATTGAATCTACCTCCCACTCTCGTGGAAGCCTGACCAGAATGCAGACTTTCGAAGGGATGTTTGAGGAAACTTTTAAGACTATAAAGAATAAAAAAAAAAAAAAACAATTCCTCTCAGGTGTTTGTGCTAGTACTGAAATCTGTAGTTGTTGAGTGGAATTTATAGGCTTAAATAAATGCTAGTGTTTACATTAGCGGCTTGATTATGAATTTAGTTGGCATTACGGAGGTGCTCAGGTAACACTGGAGATCAGGTTCCCAGTGAAAGTTAAATGAAATTTAGAAATGTTGCCTTTGCAACTAATTGATATAAAATATATTTAAGTACCAAACTACTCAAACTGAAATAAATATAAATTAAAGCTAAATGGAATATATATTACAATTTTAAAAGTGTAAACCAAATTATTAAAAGTTAAAAAAAAAAAAAAAACTGAAAATAAAAAATGCAAGCTAGTTCAAAATATTAATAAATACTATAGTAGTATATAAATAATTCGAAATATAGTATTATTTATTAATAATATTAAATAATAATAAATGCTAGTGTTGGCTTTAGCAGCTTGATATGGAGCTGCGCAGGGAAAAGTTCCCAGAGAAAGTTACAAAAATATCAGAATATGTGCAGTAGAATATGATGCCATGCTCTAGCGCTTCTGTTTTGAATAAATAATTACATCATCTCTATACCAGATTTCAGCTGTGCGTCATGAGCTCTCAGATGATGGTGATGCAAAACTATACCCAGTGTTGTTATTGTTAACTAAAACTATTAAAAATCGCTTTTGTTAACTGAAATAAGCTGAAATATAGCAAAATATAAATGTTAGATGAAAAATGTAAAAAAGATATTGCAAATGTTGTCTTGGCAATTAAATAAAATAAAATAAGTACTAAAATTACTAAAACTAAAAACTGAAATGAAGCTAAACAAAAAGTTAAATAGAAATATTAAAAAACTGACAAAAGCACATAAAATTACTAAAACTTAAACTAAAATGAAAATGAATTTAAAATAAAAATATAAATGTATATTCTCTTAAAAGTTTTAATAAATACCACAGTTGTCTATAAATAATAAAATACTACTACTACCAATAAAAAAAAAATAATAATAATAATAATAATAAAAGTACTCTGAAACTTCCAAAATAGAGTTTCCTTCATGTTTGATTTGGAACCATTCTCTCCAGTCTACATTAAAAGATTGAAGAATATTGTGGTGCTAGAGCAGTGGAGAACGGTGCAGATTTTGAATGTCTCCCTTATCAAACACACCTGATTCAGGTCAACAGTTCATTAGTAGAGATTCCATGACCTGAAACAGTTGTCTCAGACGAAGGACAGATTCAAAATGTGCAGTGTTGGGGGGCTCCAGGAGCAGGGTTGTTTCAGAGGTTATTAACCACGTTTCATTTTAGTAGTAGAGCGGAGGATGTTGTTTTCAGGGCAGTGGGGTTATGGGTCGGACTCCAGGGCTTGGTTCAGTTGGGGATTTTTGGGTCTAGAAAGGGAATGTGTTGTCTGGAGCACAGCAGTGATGAATTACGCTGAGGAAGGAATGATGACACTGACACAGTCAAAGACAGTGCCTCAGCGGGTCACTCGCTCTCAGCCACAGCAGTGCCTATCGCCAGGGGTTACTGATGGACCCTTATTAATCACTCCATCGGCTGCCCGCACCTCAGACCCGCTCGGATTACATCACATGCTGCTGCTCAAGCACACTCTTCTTTAAAGCTCACACACTCTCCCGTGGACATGACCTTTCACTCCAGATCTGTCTCATACATCATCCAGCCAGCATTAGGGACAAAGGGAGTGAGGGCAACGGCCAGAGATGAGGCCTATCCCACAGCCGATGATGTTTAAATACTAAAACCAGGGGCAGGGGAAAGACATTTCTGGCACAGCCGTGGAGTTCATCACAGTGTAACTGCTCAAGGGCACAAACTTTGGAGGGACAGATGGTTTGGAAGAAGATTGCAATTGGGTGTTTTCTTTTCAAGGTGAAACACAGAGCTCTGTAAAAGCAACAAGCCATATTTCCACACTAGGGATGTAACGATACACTCAACTCACGATTCGATTCAATTCATGATACTGATTTCACGATTCGATTTTATCACAATTTTTTTTTTAAACAAAATTAGATTTAAGGCAAATTATAAATGAAAAGGTGTCCTTTTATTATTGCTTGGACAAAATGCTGCACATTTCTTTGTGAAACAGAAATATGTCAAATAACAAAACTAAATTGAAATTTTAAAACAAACCCCAAATTTAATCAAATAAATAAGACAAAAAAAACCTCTTCATGTAAACAAAGATTTTACCTGTGCTCTTTCCATTCAAAAATAGAGGCAACCACTGCATTTGAATCACAATCCAAATAAAGATGCTGAATACATGCAGCATGAGCAGTTTTTTTTATCTAAATTAGATTGTATAATTTGAAATTTTAAAACAAAAACAGAACGCTCTGACTTTAGTTTTGTGAAACTATACTACATAAAACGTCTGCACGAAACAAAGACAGCAGACGGGCTGAATGAGACGCAGATTCACTCTCTGACAGCAGGTGGCACTTATGGAACAGCAGCGATAAAGCAGTGCAGCTCTTATGAACGCTGCTTTAATATTCATTATACAGAGACGAGATGAAAAGGAAATATCACCTAAACTTCTCTAAAGACAGTCAGTTCCCCCCAGAGATACATTCATATAAACACTCACCCCCAAATGTATCGCGATTCGTTTAAGATCTCAACCGATTTGAATCATCACATATTTGTATCGATTTTCAACCGGCTCTCAGTGAATCGTTACATCCATATTCCGCACACTTAAACCCATCCCACCAACATTAACGGCTCAAATCATTACTGCAGAAGCCAATCACTGGATTTTAGTGCTAGGCAATACAGCCTAAACTCAATATATAAATTCACTGTAAAGTCTCAGAATGATTCTAACGTATTAATGGATATGACAATGTTAACTCATTTGGTCTTGGCAGACTAGACCTGCTATACTGCTGCTGCAGTGCAAGTATGGACTTGCTACTTCCAATAGATATGCAGACCCGCTGCTTTGAAGATGTAAGATATGCAGCTTCATGAATAGGCATACATAAATCTCTTGGCAGATCTACAAAGGTGGAGCTGGGGAGGTGGAGGGATTCAGAGGAATTGTGAACTCTGCAGGACCATATTACAGCGAACACTGAACCAGACTATATAAATATCATTGGCTGCAGAATCAGCAGAGGCCAATCCGCTTGTGCCATGTAGTAGATGATGTGATTGCTAGCAGACTGCATGTAAAGGTCGTATCAGCCTGCACCATCTAGAGTTTCATGACTGAACTGTCTCGACTGTCTGGGTGAAATGGGGTTTTCAAGCATCAAAACAATGAAAGTTTCATACAGCTTTAATTGTTTTCCGTACATTATAATGCAGGACTCCAGACTGTGACTAAAATGGTCACATTTGCGACCAAAAATAATGATTTGTGAGTGATATTTTTGCTGAGATCGCCACTGGCAACTATATAAATTTACGTTATGACTTAAAAATTTGCATGTAATGCCTTTATTCCTGCTTGTTTTCTGATCACATCTTTTGATATGTTGACATAATAAACTGAGACGATGCGCATCAAAGTTTTAGTGGAAAAAAACACCAGCGTTGACAGCACACCTGCTAAAAGCAGCTCCAGTTGTGCAGCATGATAGAGATCAAAAATGACAAAGACATGAAGTAAAAGTGCAGACAAGCAGTGACTTCTTCATGCACAATTTGACACAATGCAACAGGTAAAGCTGTCAGCTATGTGGACATTAACAATATCGTTAACAATTCTTGTTTATAATCTATACTAATATGGCTTCTTCTTATCAAGATCTTTATGCTGTGTTCTGCCAAAATCATAATGAAATTCTAACAAATAATACCGTTTTGGAGATCATAAATGTTGCATGAGCGATCACTTTAGTGCCTCAGTTTAAGCGGCACGTGAACCCATCATATCTTTCTCTTTACTACCTAAAGACATCAAAAGGTCTATTATAAGATACAGTACAGCTTACTGAAATGTTTCATGTAATAGCTTATTCAGTGTTTCAAACTGCGGAAAACGTTTAAAGCTTGTAAACAATGCCACGTAACAATACATTTACCTCAGAATAACCATTCGGTGTCCATAAGCTCATTAATCAGCTAGAAAAAATAACTATAAAGAAAATCATTTTGCTAAATGCGCTATATTGCATATTCATAGTTTTACTTGACCTGTTGACTACATGATAAGAAAGAATGCAAGGAGATAAAGATAAAAATCAACACCTCCTATATAATTGCATGTTACAAAGAAAACAAAGAAAACCTAATTGGATGTGTGACATATGAAAACTGATAACAAACACATGACAGTATGACTGAAATGTTAAGGTGTTTAAAAAAAAAAAGAAATAAAACACGTTTATTCTGTGGCATGAAAGACTATAGAATACCCAAGACGTGTCACTCGTATAGTTTTGAATGGGTAAAAATGCAATGCTCAATATGGCTGCTCTATTCAATATAAGCCAATCGATATAAGTCATCGCATCCCTGCAGCCAGAGATTGTCTGTATTACTTACTATTGGAGAAAGCATAACGGTCAACTTGGATCACATGTGCCTTAATAACCAATCACATTACAGCCTTGACGTCACTTAATTTCAGTCAGTTGTGCGACACTCAATCAGCGTTTACAGATAGCATAGGAATGAAAGAGAAGTGCCGTAAGCTGTACCCTACCTGTCGCAAAGAGTCTGTGACTTCGAGCCCTGTAATGTGTCCTGTTATTTTTATTTTTTCTGAGCAAAAAATAATCACTATCATACATTTTTACCATGATTTACAGAAGACACCCACTAAAATGTTGTTCAGTGCAACAATAGTTTATATACCAGAAAATCTTTAGAACAAGAATCATTAGATGACATTAAAAGACTATTTAAAGATCACAGTGCAGCCCCTAAAAACTAATTAATTGTATTTGTATCAACTGATGATGGATCAATATTTCACCCCATTTTATTTTCACAAAAGTTATTTGAAAAATTAGACACTTTACTTGCATTTAATATGCTTTCTATGTATATAAAACCACTTTTGTAAATGTATATAATAGTTATTTAATATTTTATATAAAACATAATAATATTTGAAAGATGATACAGCATACATATATTTTTCAGCTAAAAACGGCTTTTTTCCATTCAGAAGAGCTATCATTTCAACTAAACTGCCATGCAGATTTAACATCTAGATTTAAAAAAAAAAAACTTACTGCCAGTAAGTTACTGTAAAATTTACAGCAACCTATTTACAGTGTAACATATAGCAGCCAGCAATATTAGCAGTAAATATACATGAAAATGTGTGGTGAAAAACTGCTGTGAAAAAAAAAATTAACTGTTTCACATAAAGGCAAAAAGAAAAGTCTAAAAAAAAACTAGGCCGACATTAAACTTCATATGCAGCTCAAGTGCTGTCCAGCCCTTAATTTCCTTCATATTATTGAGTAGTTCATTTATGAAGCTTGGCGGCACGTCCTTCTCAGAAACTCACCAGCAGATTTCATTTCCAACCCCTATTTGTTCAACATGAATCAAAGTGGCATTAACTGACACATTCTGATGAGCACTGGAGTTCACATAATTGTGGCTGTACATTTATTGATTTGGCTGTTTGTTTGTTTGTTTTTTTATTGTTTTTGGAGAGTCAATAGATGCTGCATTTCAGGTTGTTTTTCCACAACACTAGTATAAGTGCACACGGCCCTGCCCCAGCAAATGGGCATCTTCACATTTATGAGCATAAGCTTCATGCTCTCAGCTTGTTTCATTCTCTGCCAGCCATCATCCCATCTATTTCTGACTCCTCCCGCGGGAAGGAGAGCGGATATCAGTAATCGTTCCTACGTTAAGTCTGCGCTTTGGTGCTTGTCGATTCACTCCGAGAGCAGAGAAAAATCTGACTTCTGAAAAAAACGCTGCAGAAGTGTGATCTTTGACCTCCCAAGATGGAAAAACTTCAGGCAGCCTGATCTCTTTAGCATACAAGCGCTAAAGAATTAAAAGAATTCATTAAAAAAAGAAGAAGCGCTAAAAAGCATTTAGCGCAAGTGGAATGTACAGAACATGGTGACATTAATTTTTAAGTAAATATAATGGGCGATATATTGCGTCACCAAAAATGACTGAGGTCATGTACATATATTGCGCGATAAGTTGATATATTGATTATTGCGACAGGCCTACTGAGAACGCTACAATATTTTTGTATGTTTGGATATTCACCGAACACAAGAACAATAGGTGCAATAAATACAAAATATAATGCAAACATATTTACATACACACTGCTTTAGAAATGCAAAAATCTTTATGAATCCTTTATATTATTATGAATATGTTTGGTTTCATTTTATCATTATATCAGATATTTTTGAACAAATAACACCACCTCTACCCTAAACCTAACCACTTAACAACTATATAAAAAAAACGTAATAGGCAGATATAATTTTTTTTATCTTTACTTTATTATTTTATTATTGAGGTTCAATTATAACGTTAATAAGATTTAATAGGATTTTTTTGCACACACACACACACACACACACGTGTGTTTGTGTCTGTGTGTGTGTGTGTGTGTGGCAGGATTTGGCACCTGCTCACACTGCCAAAAGCACCAAAAGTTGGTTAAATGACCATGGTGTTGGTGTGCTTGACTGGCCAGCAAACTCACCAGACCTGAACCCCATAGAGAATCTATGGGGTATTGTCAAGAGGAAAATGAGAAACAAGAGACCAAAAAATGCAGATGAGCTGAAGGCCACTGTCAAAGAAACCTGGGCTTCCATACCACCTCAGTGCCACAAACTGATCACCTCCATGCCATGCCGAGTTGAGGCAGTAATTAAAGCAAAAGGATCCCCTACCAAGTATTGAGTACATGTTCAGTAAATGAACATACTTTCCAGAAGGCCAACTATTCACTAAAAATGTTTTTTTTATTGGTATTTTTCTTATGAAGTATTCTAATTTGTTGTGAATTGGTGGGTTTTTGTTAAATGTGAGCCAAAATCATCACAATTAAAAGAACCAAAGACTTAAACTACTTCAGTCTGTGTTGAATGAATTTATTTAATACACGAGTTTCACAATTTGAGTTGAATTACTGAAATAAATGAACTTTTCCACAACATTCTAATTTATTGAGATGCACCTGTATATAATACCGTAATTTACAGGCAAAGTATTATGAAATCATTCACTTACGTTTTTTTGTGGTGCAGCTGCTGTTAGATCCAGTATAAGTTAGTTGGTTGCTTCCACTTTCAATAAAAGTTTATTAGCAAACTCTCCGTTACATCGTACTTGGTTTACAAAATAATCTGAGGTCATATGCTCCGAACAAACATATAATCCTACATTGCGATCCGGGACGCCATTAAAAACAAACCATCCACTTGTTTCTGACCCTGGATGCTTCTGATGTCTGTACATAGACACAAACGAGCTGTTTAAACAACACTTCCTTTTGTCTTGTATCCAACAGAGCAAGCTTGTGGAGTATGTCAGAAATTTAACGTGTATCCAGTGTAGACAGCGCCACTGGTTATAAATGTGTTCTATTTGCTTTCGACGCACACACTTGTCAGGTGTCAGTCGTTCAGCGACTGAGCGCAAGTGGGCGGGGTTTATGGTGCGATGATGCCTAACTATTTGTTGACATCTTGCTCTGGAGGCGGTTATATGCAAATATAGTTGGGCCATGTGACGTCAAAGATCACGATATCTAAATAAGCCCTTTTTTGGAGCTTGATTAAATAAATGCTTTTTTATAATGATGGAGACATTTTAAGCTATGAAACTTGAAGGATTTTTTAATACACTTTAGTCAGGCCAGATTCCATTTTAAATTCAATGCAAATGAAAACGAGAATCTGTGGGATAGACAGACTTAACAGTGTTTGCAATGGAACACAGTGGATTTTCACTTCTTCTTTTTTTTTGAAAGACGTTCTATCAGCTGAACAATCAGTATGCTGTTAAACAAAAGTCCAATCCATTGAACACACTGCATTTCATACCTCACAGCCTGTATGGTACAAAGACCTTATGTCAAAAGATCAAAGAAAATTTAATTTTTCATGCCTCCTTTAATTGACAATAATTTTAGTTCAAGTATATTATTAAACATACATCTTTTAGCTGCAGCAGAAAAATAAATAAAGAAAAGAATCCACTTTTTCATATTGACATTTTAAATTTAAACTTGGATAAAATTATCGAACAAGTTGAATCACAACATAAAACAGTTCTAATATCAAATGAGGAAAAATCAAATGAGGTAATAAATATTACAATGTTGCCATAGTTCCACCAAAAGGGTTGAGGAGGTGACAGAAGACGTATCTGAAGCAGCATATGCTGGGTCCAAAACTGTCGCATCCCAAAAATGAAACTTCATCATTATTGGACAGTCACTTTAGCAAAGCTCTTGTCTGCTTTCATTCGCTAACATCAGATAACAAACCGCAAGAGTCAGACTTTCATTCTGCCTATTTAAACCTGTTCCAGCCAAATAGCCTGAACTGCCAAAGTCACATTTTTTATACAGACTGTCTATCTATGTATTTATACTTATCACAAATCTTGCAAACAATGTATCAGATGCTTAAACACAGTATCATGCATAGCCGCAGAAAAAACATGCACTGATTGTTATGAATACGACAGGGATGCTGAGTGAGAAGGGTTGCACTGAAATGTAATTTTAGCCATAACTACAAGTTCCTCCCCCAGAGCAATAATAAAAATTAATTAAATTTAAATTTTCTGTTCACATACTCAAACAGCGACAAAACAATTTCGGCTCTGGCCTCCCAGGGGGCGAGTTTAGGACCCCCAAACTCCATCTAGTGAATAACTGTCTAACTATGTAAACGGTTAAAAGGCCAGTAAAGGCCAGCTGGACTGACAGTCTGACTGCATAATGAGCTTTACTGTATTCTGAAGCAGTGGACAGGCTCTTTGATCAGGGCTCTGTTTCCTCTCTGACAAGGAGGCCTTTTGTTTTGAGGACGGAATGATGGGTGCTGACAGGTTTGATAGGCGTTTTGACAGCTCGTGTATCGCTGCTGAATGCCTGAGTGGTAGCAGAAGCAAAGAGCCATGCCCTGAACACACACACACAGAGATATGCACAGTAATGGAGAGCTAATTGTTGTTGGGATAGAGCCGAGTCTCTGTGTTTATGAGTGGGTGGGCAGCCTATGTGCCCATTACTTGCTCTGAACCAGACATGAGGACCAAAAACGAGAAGGAAAGATAAAAAATGGAAGAGTATTTGAGTGAAAAATCGAGCGAGAGACTAAGAGAGAGAACGCTTTTGAACGTGGAATGACTGTTCGGCCCACTGCTGTTGAGCTTTCAGGCCGGTTCCCAGAGGAGAAAAGGGAAAAACCTTCCAAACAAACACACTTGGACTGAATTCATAAGCAAACAGGACTCACCACCTACCCATAACTGCATGTTTCTGAACTACAGATCCTCTGACACTCTCTCTCTCCCTCAACCTTGCCTTTCTTTTCCATCTCCTAACTCGCAGCTTTTCTTCATCCCGCATTCACTTTCATATTTCACTCCCCCTCCTTCCCGTTCTCCGAGAGCAGACACAATAAATTCCCACGCCCAGCCATCTTCTCAGAAATGAGAGGGCAAAAGGGGAGCCACATCCCTTTCTTTTTGAGGAGGTAATTAAGTCTCTAAGGGGGGTTTTGCAAGGTCTCAAAAACGTGCTTCAGTGTTGATCTGCAAACTTCTCAAATGCAAAAGCTCGATAAATATGATAGCCTATGTCATGTCCCTGTCTTCTGATAGTGTGTTTGTTTATGTCTTCAAGCAACAGTACATACAAAAATTCATATTAATTTCCCTCATATTATTCTAAATTTCGGTGGATCATAAAACAAGAAATTATGTTTGCATGTTCCCATTACACTGTAAAAATTGTCACATGACCTAAAAATGTGTTTCATGGACTCTAACAAAAGTCAGTAAAAATAGGGAATTGTGTTAAAATGAAGGAACTTTCTACATTCATTTTAAGATTTTAAACTTAATGGATAATATCCTGACAGAAAATTTTTACGTTTTACTGCGGATTTTTTATTTTATTTTTTAACTTCTTTTTTCCTGATTTTTGGGAGGTAACATCTAAATTAACTGATTTTATTCAATTCATATATATTACATAACATTACTAAATTATATACATTTATTCGTTTTTTAAAGATCCAATGAGGTAGAAATTGTTTAAAAACTAGTCTTATAGAATTTTTATACTGTATTTAAAAAAAAAATTAAAAAAAATATTTTTTATTGAAGTATGAAGTTCTTATGAAGTATTCTAATTTGTTGAGATAGTGAATTGGTGGGTTTTTGTTAAATGTGAGCCAAAATCATCACAATTAAAAGAACCAAAGACTTAAACTACTTCAGTCTGTGTGCATTGAATTTATTTAATACACGAGTTTCACAATTTGAGTTGAATTACTGAAATAAATGAACTTTTCCACAACATTCTAATTTATTGAGATGCACCTGTATATAATACCGTAATTTACAGGCAAAGTATTATGAAATCATTCACTTACGTTTTTTTGTGGTGCAGCTGCTGTTAGATCCAGTATAAGTTAGTTGGTTGCTTCCACTTTCAATAAAAGTTTATTAGCAAACTCTCCGTTACATCGTACTTGGTTTACAAAATAATCTGAGGTCATATGCTCCGAACAAACATATAATCCTACATTGCGATCCGGGACGCCATTAAAAACAAACCATCCACTTGTTTCTGACCCTGGATGCTTCTGATGTCTGTACATAGACACAAACGAGCTGTTTAAACAACACTTCCTTTTGTCTTGTATCCAACAGAGCAAGCTTGTGGAGTATGTCAGAAATTTAACGTGTATCCAGTGTAGACAGCGCCACTGGTTATAAATGTGTTCTATTTGCTTTCGACGCACACACTTGTCAGGTGTCAGTCGTTCAGCGACTGAGCGCAAGTGGGCGGGGTTTATGGTGCGATGATGCCTAACTATTTGTTGACATCTTGCTCTGGAGGCGGTTATATGCAAATATAGTTGGGCCATGTGACGTCAAAGATCACGATATCTAAATAAGCCCTTTTTTGGAGCTTGATTAAATAAATGCTTTTTTATAATGATGGAGACATTTTAAGCTATGAAACTTGAAGGATTTTTTAATACACTTTAGTCAGGCCAGATTCCATTTTAAATTCAATGCAAATGAAAACGAGAATCTGTGGGATAGACAGACTTAACAGTGTTTGCAATGGAACACAGTGGATTTTCACTTCTTCTTTTTTTTTGAAAGACGTTCTATCAGCTGAACAATCAGTATGCTGTTAAACAAAAGTCCAATCCATTGAACACACTGCATTTCATACCTCACAGCCTGTATGGTACAAAGACCTTATGTCAAAAGATCAAAGAAAATTTAATTTTTCATGCCTCCTTTAATTGACAATAATTTTAGTTCAAGTATATTATTAAACATACATCTTTTAGCTGCAGCAGAAAAATAAATAAAGAAAAGAATCCACTTTTTCATATTGACATTTTAAATTTAAACTTGGATAAAATTATCGAACAAGTTGAATCACAACATAAAACAGTTCTAATATCAAATGAGGAAAAATCAAATGAGGTAATAAATATTACAATGTTGCCATAGTTCCACCAAAAGGGTTGAGGAGGTGACAGAAGACGTATCTGAAGCAGCATATGCTGGGTCCAAAACTGTCGCATCCCAAAAATGAAACTTCATCATTATTGGACAGTCACTTTAGCAAAGCTCTTGTCTGCTTTCATTCGCTAACATCAGATAACAAACCGCAAGAGTCAGACTTTCATTCTGCCTATTTAAACCTGTTCCAGCCAAATAGCCTGAACTGCCAAAGTCACATTTTTTATACAGACTGTCTATCTATGTATTTATACTTATCACAAATCTTGCAAACAATGTATCAGATGCTTAAACACAGTATCATGCATAGCCGCAGAAAAAACATGCACTGATTGTTATGAATACGACAGGGATGCTGAGTGAGAAGGGTTGCACTGAAATGTAATTTTAGCCATAACTACAAGTTCCTCCCCCAGAGCAATAATAAAAATTAATTAAATTTAAATTTTCTGTTCACATACTCAAACAGCGACAAAACAATTTCGGCTCTGGCCTCCCAGGGGGCGAGTTTAGGACCCCCAAACTCCATCTAGTGAATAACTGTCTAACTATGTAAACGGTTAAAAGGCCAGTAAAGGCCAGCTGGACTGACAGTCTGACTGCATAATGAGCTTTACTGTATTCTGAAGCAGTGGACAGGCTCTTTGATCAGGGCTCTGTTTCCTCTCTGACAAGGAGGCCTTTTGTTTTGAGGACGGAATGATGGGTGCTGACAGGTTTGATAGGCGTTTTGACAGCTCGTGTATCGCTGCTGAATGCCTGAGTGGTAGCAGAAGCAAAGAGCCATGCCCTGAACACACACACACAGAGATATGCACAGTAATGGAGAGCTAATTGTTGTTGGGATAGAGCCGAGTCTCTGTGTTTATGAGTGGGTGGGCAGCCTATGTGCCCATTACTTGCTCTGAACCAGACATGAGGACCAAAAACGAGAAGGAAAGATAAAAAATGGAAGAGTATTTGAGTGAAAAATCGAGCGAGAGACTAAGAGAGAGAACGCTTTTGAACGTGGAATGACTGTTCGGCCCACTGCTGTTGAGCTTTCAGGCCGGTTCCCAGAGGAGAAAAGGGAAAAACCTTCCAAACAAACACACTTGGACTGAATTCATAAGCAAACAGGACTCACCACCTACCCATAACTGCATGTTTCTGAACTACAGATCCTCTGACACTCTCTCTCTCCCTCAACCTTGCCTTTCTTTTCCATCTCCTAACTCGCAGCTTTTCTTCATCCCGCATTCACTTTCATATTTCACTCCCCCTCCTTCCCGTTCTCCGAGAGCAGACACAATAAATTCCCACGCCCAGCCATCTTCTCAGAAATGAGAGGGCAAAAGGGGAGCCACATCCCTTTCTTTTTGAGGAGGTAATTAAGTCTCTAAGGGGGGTTTTGCAAGGTCTCAAAAACGTGCTTCAGTGTTGATCTGCAAACTTCTCAAATGCAAAAGCTCGATAAATATGATAGCCTATGTCATGTCCCTGTCTTCTGATAGTGTGTTTGTTTATGTCTTCAAGCAACAGTACATACAAAAATTCATATTAATTTCCCTCATATTATTCTAAATTTCGGTGGATCATAAAACAAGAAATTATGTTTGCATGTTCCCATTACACTGTAAAAATTGTCACATGACCTAAAAATGTGTTTCGTGGACTCTAACAAAAGTCAGTAAAAATAGGGAATTGTGTTAAAATGAAGGAATTTTCTACATTCATTTTAAGATTTTAAACTTAATGGATAATATCCTGACAGAAAATTTTTACGTTTTACTGCGGATTTTTTATTTTATTTTTTAACTTCTTTTTTCCTGATTTTTGGGAGGTAACATCTAAATTAACTGATTTTATTCAATTCATATATATTACATAACATTACTAAATTATATACATTTATTCGTTTTTTAAAGATCCAATGAGGTAGAAATTGTTTAAAAACTAGTCTTATAGAATTTTTATACTGTATTTAAAAAAAATAAATAAATAATAATAATAATATGTTTAACATTTTACATTGTTTACATTTCATGCAATTCAGTTTAAAAAAGAAAGCAAACAGTAAGCAGGGACTTTCATGCTTCAAAAAGGGCCAAAAATCATCATAAGAGTGCTAAGAATACATGAGAACTCTCAAATCTAATTTGTGCATTCCCACATTCAAACTTTGCATGTTATTTGAGGCTTAATGATGCAGATGCAGTTTTTGAGTAAGTTCTAATCAAACAGGTTTAAATATGCAAAATTCAAATGCTATTGACAGCTATGGTGAAAGGAAAAACAACTCATATTTCATCTTTAGAAGCTACAATGTATGCTTTCAAAGGATGGCTGCTTTTTCTATGGTGGGTTTTTTTTGCTTGACAGTGCCTGGTCACTGTATGTTTTTTTTTTTACATTGAAAAGAACAGCTATATTTTTCAAAATGTCTCCTTCAATGTTCCATTAATGAAAAGTATATGTATTTGTAATGACATGAGGCTGAGCAAATCATCATGTGCGGGTGAACTTTTCCTTAACAGGTGGCGGCAGTGAAAGAGATGCTTTATCAGCTAGAGGAGACCTACCTTAAGAAGAAGGCACTGAGAGCTACCAAACAGAAGAAAGCCCTGAAAAAGACGTCCCTCAGGAGTCCTGCCGTGCCATCACAGGGCCAGTCGAATGCAGTAGCCGACCCTCAGCCCCACCATCCAATAAGTGAGCATCTTCTACCACCCCACAAACACTTAAGTAGGCCACTCCACCAGGCCATTGCTCCACCCTTGCAGAAATAAATGGGCTTTGCGGGCGAACCATCATTCAGATCTGTCTTTTCTCAAATCATTGCTCATTCATTTTACGACTCCCTCCTCGACACAAGAAAAGCCCTTCCTTACATGAAAATACCCTCTCCTGGGTCTCTGTATTGGGTTGATTTCTAGAGACATGAATAAAACAGTGCCTTTTTTCAAGCAGATATATCACTGAAAAAGGTTGTGTTTCACTTATGTAACCGGTTCATACTGAATATGGATGAATGTCATGAACACATTTTGTTAATTCATAATTCATATATTTTGTTAAAATGAAATGACATTTTTAGTACCTTTTTTTGACAATTAAGCACATTTTACTTTTGAGTTTATTTATTGTAATCATTCTCATCACATTGTAAAAATGTTTTGTCACATGACCTAAAAATGCCTATTATGTGGTAACATTTAAATTACCTGATTTTATTACCAAAAATATATTTATGAAATACTATATTTAAAAAAGCTTAGACTAGTAAAGGCAAAGTAACGTTTTATTTATTTTTAATAGAATTATTGTGGGGCAGTCGTGGCCTAATGATTAGAGAGTCGAACTTGTAACCTGAAGGTTGTGGGTTCGAGTTTCATGTCTGGTAGGAATTGTTAGTGGGGGGAGGGAAAAACCAGCGTTCTCTTCCACCCTCTATATATATATATATATATATATAGTTTTACAAACTATATACAGTATATATTACTTATGTTAATTTAAAACGTATTGTCATTTTATGTATAAGTCATAATGTAATACTTTTTCATTACAGTACTTAGATTGGGCCTCATTTTTAAAGGAATAGTTCACCCAAAAATGAAAATTTCCTGAAAATGTACTTATCCTCAGGCCTGTAGATGATTTTTTTTCCTCGTCAAAACAGATTTGGAGAATTTTAGCATTACATCACTTGCTCACCAATGGATCCTCTGCAGTGAATGGGTGCCGTTGTAGAGGATTTTTATTAATCAAAATATGAATGAATTAAGGATAATCAATGTGAATATATTCTGTATACATATACGAGTTATTCTACTATTATAGTCATGCATTTAACTATGTGCGCTCAAATATGATGAGCTGTATTTAACTGTGTGTGTGCTCAAATATGAGGAGCTGCTAAGAGAAAACATGTGATGATCTTGTGCTGACGTGATAAACTGTATTATTATTATGCTGACATAAGGAGATATAGATTAGCCATAGTGGCCTGAATGATATGTATTGTTTATGAAAACCTATATAAAGAGTGTGCAGACACAGACTCAGACAGATGCTCTGCAGAGTCTCTCGGCTTCGTTATCTTTTTGATAATAAATTCTAATCCTCTGGCATCAAAACCTCAAGTCTTCGAGAATGATTTCTCAGAGAAGGGGCGAAAGCCACCACACCGTCAGAAGCGAAAACAGTCCAAAACAGTTCTAAACACATATATGTCAGTGGATTTCAATGTGAGAGGACAACAGGGGATGGACTTTTTCACTGTATAATATGAATTATGGACTATTTTGGGCATAAGCAATGTTTTAAAGTTAAAACGCCTTAATGATGCATTTACAAACATGCAGATTTTCACTTCACAAGACATTAATTGATGGACAGGAGTTGTGTGGATTACTTGTGCTGTTTTTATCAGATGTTTGGACTCTCATTCTGATGGCATCCATTCACTGCAGAGAATCCATTGGTGATGTAATACTAAATTTCTCCAACAAACTCTACATCTTGGATGGCCAGAGCGCGAGTACATTTTAAGCAAATTGTCTGTTTCAGGTGAACTATTCCTTTAAGAAAAATATAATTTCTCAATATAATTCCTTTTGATTTTGGTCTGAAATTTGACCTGAGAAATTTGACGCTCTTGAGCACTAAAATGCACCACAAGCTGTACAAGTAAAAGCAAAACCAGCATGCCAAGATAAAAAAAAAAACATAATTGACGCACAACTATATTATTGTTTGCAGGGGAGTTAATGGTCTGAATTCACAGGTTACAGTCAGAGGGGGAGGAGGATTGATCAGGCACTTCAAAACACAAGGAGTAAACACACACACACACACACACACACACACTAACACCAAAGGCTCCGTCACTCAAGTGCTGGGTGAAGATTGATCGCTCACGCGCACACAACAGGGGTCGTTTTCAGCCATCCAGGCATATTGACAGCTGCGGAAATCTCCATGCACACACACATATGCACAATGCTGATTCATTTAAGTCCTTGAGCTTTGCAACATACAGTACCAGCAATCTCCGTTAGCCAGGACCCAATTATAGACCATCCCAAACTATAGTGCTTAGCCCTGAGTTTCTGACAGGCCTGTCCGGTGTCTTTAGGCAATTAGGAGGCTTTGGTCGAGTCCGCACGGCACCGTCAGTGTTACGGTCAGCAATTAGTGCGTATACATTTCAATACATTAATGGTGTTCACCAAGTGGGGTGAGAAGGGAATACATTTGCATTGCACACTATCGGCATGTTGTAGAGATTAATTACCATCACGTGTTTTCTAAAGAGTAAACAGTTATTGTAATCCACTGTTGCATGTAAAATAAGTGGAATTCACTGCACAGCAGCAGCACTATAAAGAGAATATGTGATGCTGTTTTCGGTGGTGTTTAGAGTGTGTAATGATGTTTCTGAACACTGTGGATTTTGATAAAGCACGCTAAACGTGTGCTGATCCAGTTTTCACTCATGTAAGCAGCTCGGGTATTACATCATTATATACTACAGGAGTGATTGAAGCATTTCCGTCCACAGCTTGAGAGGAAAGAGTTTAAATTAAAAGGAGATGAGAGAGTTTTGCTCTCCTCTATTTTGCTGCAAAACAACCAGCGCTCTATAGTTCACATGATAAGCTATTAGGTTTCTATAACTAGCATGCTGTTTCTGCAGGAAAACTTTAATCAGAATCAGAATCAGAATGAGCTTTATTGCCAGGTATGTTTACACATACGAGGAATTTGTTTTTGTGACAGAAGCTTCCACAGTGCAACAGAATGACAGTGACAGAATAAAAAAACACAGATGATAAAAAAAAAAAAATAGAACAAGTAAATAAGCGAGAATGAATGAGCAAAACTCCCGCGGCGAATAGAATGGCTTGCAATTAATGAAGAGCACTTCTAGATCTGGACAGCACATCTTCTTTAACACAGTTACGTCTGTACACCACCTCTCATTGATGTAAAAGCATGTCCCGCCGCCACGTGATTTCCCCGTTGATTCTGCTTCGCGATCCGCTCTGAACAGCTGAAAGCCCGGGAGACTCAACGCGCTGTCCGGAATGGCGTCTTTCAGCCAGGTTTCCGTGAAACACAGAGCAGCAGAGTTTGAAAAATCCTTATTTGTCCGGGAGAGCAGAAGGAGTTCGTCCGTTTTGTTGGGTAGAGAGCGGAGATTTGCCAGATGGATGCTTGGCAACGGCGTTCTGAATCCGCGCTGTCTGAGCTTCACGAGCGCGCCGGCTCGCTTCCCCTGTCTGCGCGTCCTGAAGCGCTTGATCAGCGCCACAGCTCCCCTGACTACAATGTCCAGCAAAACATCAGAATAATCAAAAACCGGTGAAATATCGGGTGGTGTGTACTTCCGAATGTCCAGCAATTTGTCTCTGGTGAAACTGATTGCAGGGATATAACTAAAGACAGGACAAACTAACAAAAACATAAAAACAACTGCGGAGCACGCCACGGAGGCAGCCATCAGCGTCGGCGCCATCGCGAATATATCGCGATGGCGTTATGCTTTAGGTTACAAACATAACCACGTTTCTCTGATAACATGAAGCGAGATATCTCACTATGAGAATGCCCCAGGCGTGACCGACCGCGGAAGCACCAATGACACCACATCTGCCAATCACGGCAGACCAATCGCTGCAGCGATCAGGGAGTCCCGCCTCCCTGTATATAAACCGCAGCTACCTACCGTGTTTTCATTCTCCGCATATCTCTTCTCCGTGCGGAATAGGCAAGGAGGGCAATACTGTGAGATACCTCACTTCATGTTATCAGAGAACCAGAGTTACGTTAGTAATTCCATTCTCCATAACCTATTCTCTTTCTAACATTTGTTCGGTATCTCACTATGATATATAGACAACCTCTGTATTGCTGACATGCTGACGAAGCAGACTAAAGATGAATATGATCTGAATTAAATATTTCGACCCAATTCAAGTGGTTAAAGCAGATCAGTATAGTCTGAAATTTTTGACACTATAATAAACTTAATTACCCAAGTGCTTAATGTACAATTTGTCCACTTGCTCCCAGGATTGAATGGGCAAGTGAAGGTTCTGTCAATGACACCACATCTGCCAATCACGGCAGACCAATCGCTGCAGCGATCAGGGAGTCCCGCCTCCCTGTATATAAACCGCAGCTACCTACCGTGTTTTCATTCTCCGCATATCTCTTCTCCGTGCGGAATAGGCAAGGAGGGCAATACTGTGAGATACCTCACTTCATGTTATCAGAGAACCAGAGTTACGTTAGTAATTCCATTCTCCATAACCTATTCTCTTTCTAACATTTGTTCGGTATCTCACTATGATATATAGACAACCTCTGTATTGCTGACATGCTGACGAAGCAGACTAAAGATGAATATGATCTGAATTAAATCTTTTCGACCCAATTCAAGTGGTTAAAGCAGATCAGTATAGTCTGACATTTTTGACACTATAATAAACTTAATTACCCAAGTGCTTAATGTACAATTTGTCCACTTGCTCCCAGGATTGAATGGGCAAGTGAAGGTTCTGTCATGTCCAGTCTATAGAACCTCACAAAAGTGTGCGGGGAAGACCAGCTAGCCGCAGCACAAATTTCCTGGATAGAAATGCCCTTAAATAGTGCCCAAGACGTAGCTATACCTCTGGTAGAGTGAGTTTGTAACTCCTTTGGGGACTCTATATTCATGTTATTGTAACATAACACGAACGCCTCTACAACCCAGTGTGAGAGGTGTGGACGGGAGACAGGCTTTCCCTTGAAAGAGTCGGCCCACGAAACAAAAAGCTGATTGCTTTTGCGAAGTGCCCTGGTTCTTTGTACATACATTTGTAGAGTCCACAACGGACCTAAACCATGTAGCCGCTCCTCCTTTGTACACGAAAAAGGTGGGGGATGGAAAACCATCAGATTTACAGATTAACTTGAACCAGTGTGATCGAAAACTTCAGGCATAAATGCAGGGTTAATTCTAAAAGTTACCACTCGGAGCGAATATCATACATGAAGAGTGAACTGATGCAGTTCACTCACCCTTTTCGCTGTAGAAAGAGCAAGTAACAGAGCAGTCTTTAAAGAAAGCAGCTTTAAGTAGATCCTCTCAACGTACTCGAAAGGGGCTTTTGAGAGAGTGTTCAGGACCAAATCCCAGGGCGGGACCAGCAGTTTTGATACTGGGTGCAACTGCCGCACTCCTCTCATAAATCGACAGACGAGAGGATGCTGGCCTATAGTACCCGAGTCAAGTCCTATATGGCATGCAGAGATCGCGGCCAAATAAACCTTGACCATGGAAAAGGCTCTACCCTTATCCAGGAGGTCTTGCAAGAAACATAACACGTCCAGAATTTAACATAAATAAGGAACGAAGTTTCTGCACACCATGCTTCAAACACTCCCTATTTGAGATTGTATAAAGAGTGCGTAGACGCAGCTCTCGCATTCTGAATTGTCTCAATGACCTTAGGAAGGTAAACCAGCTGTATTTAAATTTAACCTTTCACGGGCCAGGCCCAGAGAAACAGTTGTACAGTTGAAACTTGTACAGTAAGTCCACCACAACGTGAAAACTAGTACGGAGCTGTGCTGAGAGTAGTGAGCTCTCTTTTGTGTGTTATTAGCGGCACCAAAACTTGGGGAAAAAATGTAGAATATTGAGAAACTTTGAGCTGAAAAACTCAGTCATTCAATAAATGTAAGGAAATATTTCATTTGGGACGTTACCTTGGGACTTCGTCGGTAAACTGTTGAGCAATAATCCAAAAGTCTGCTGACGACAGCTTCCGAAATCTTCCAGGGAAGAGAGCAAGAATGACAAAACAGCAGGTAGCTGCGGATTATATACAGGGAGGCAGGATTCTCTGATCATTGCAGCGATTGGTCTGCCGTGATTGGCAGATGTGGTGTCATTGGTGCTTCCACAATTGGTCACGCCTAGGGCGTTCCCATAGTGAGATACCAAACGAATGTTAGGAAGAGAACACACAGGTGCTTAGAAAACAGTTCTCTAGGTTTTTTGTTTCCTGTTTACATTAGTTGTATTAAAGTAACACTTAGCAAATGCATTTGAGATGCAGAATTTGGTCTTAGTTTAATAAAATAAAACAAGCACAAATGATAAAATTAAGACTTTCTTGAATGTTTTTTAAGAAAATGGGTGAGTGGCTGTGCAAAACTCAACAGTACAATACTAGGGAATTGCTATGCTGTTGATAAGGTGTTTGAAGTTGTTTTTAGCACGCTTTAGCTTGAGCACGCTTTAGATTAAGTCAACAAAACCCACCACTAGGTCTCTATGATATTCTGGTTTCTAGATATGGCTCAGATTGCTCCTTCATTGTACACTGCTATCAAAAATTTGGGGTCAGTAAATTTTTTTTATTATTATTATTTTTGAAAGAAGTCAATACTTCTATTCAGCAAGAATGCATTAAATTGGTCAAAAGTGACAGTAAAAACATTTAATATGTTACAAAAGATTTCTATTTTAAATAAATACTATTATTTTGAACTTTACATTCACCAAATAATCCTGAAAAAAAAAAACTATCACGGTTTCCAGAAAAATGTTAAAATATTAACCATTTTCAACAGTGATAATGTAACATTTCTTGAGCAGCAAATCAGCATATTAGAATGATTTCTGAAGGATCGTGTGAGACTGAAGACTGGAGTAATGGTGCTGAAAACTCAGCTTTGCCTCACAGGAATAAATTACATTTTAAAATATATAAAAATAGAAAACTGTTATTTTAAATTGTAATAATAGTTCATAGTATTACTGTTTTTAATGTAATTTTGATCAAATAAATATATGTATTATCCGGCGGGCAAAAACTTTACATCAAACAGAAAAGTCCCTGACTCTATTGCTCCTGTTACCAGTCCTCCAATCTGTTAAATTAACATCTCTTTGAATAAAAATATTTTATAGTATATATTTGTAATATTTTACAGTTTTAAATGAAATATAGATATATATAAATGTTAAATATGTAAATATTAAGAATACATTTTTATTAAAATGTTTATTAAAATGTCAGTTCATTAAGTGGTATCTATATGCTATGGAACATACAGCCTAAATGTTGCTATGCAACAAACATAACGATCCATTATGGGAGCTGTGCATTGATATGGTAAACATGCCGAATATATATAACACAACAAGCCTGGGTACTATCCACTTTATACAATATCATTGCGTTATAATGAACATGGACATATAACCACAATAATTACGCTCAATAGTAACTCAATATGAGTAAAAAATAATAATTCAAAAGCATCTTACGAAATTGATCTCGACACCCTCTAGGGCTTCAGCAAGGTCTGAAACCATCTGCCTGCTTTTCTGAATGCTGCCCAACTGCTGAAGGCAGGTATCAAAGTGTTAAACTACAGTAGGCTATATGATGAATATTTACAGGAATAAGTGAGACGTATGCGGAATGGATGTGTGGAGAATCTTGAAACATTCAAATAAAGAACTTCTGTATATAATAGTATATGGCAAGCCAAGGTTTGACTATAAAATATTCAGTTGTCAGAGAGAAAGATGATGAACTTGGCTGACAGATACCGGTGTTGGAAGGAAGTGCTGGTTTTGCTGTGATTTCAGGTGGGGAATCACAGCAAGGTGGGAAACTGTTTGCTCTGAGCACACGAGAGCATCTTGTACATCTCTCCTGTCAAGATTTTTTTCCCCGCTAGTAAGTTGGGAGATCTTTCTGATCAAATACAGTGAACATAGAAGTGCTGCTGTGGTTAGAACTAGGGGGACTAAAGAAGCATGATTTTAATTTTTTCGTTTCTCTCCTTCCTTCTGTCCCCGTCTCTCATTTCCGAGACAGGTGTGAACTTGTCACTGGAGTGTGGAGTACAAAATCTGTTCTGAGCCCGTCTTA
Organism: Sinocyclocheilus rhinocerous; assembly: GCF_001515625.1. Taxonomy (NCBI): domain Eukaryota; kingdom Metazoa; phylum Chordata; class Actinopteri; order Cypriniformes; family Cyprinidae; genus Sinocyclocheilus; species Sinocyclocheilus rhinocerous. The sequence continues at coordinate 722,857 of NW_015655715.1, read as the reverse complement.
TTCCAAACTATTCCACAATCCGAAAAATAGGGTTCTTCAGAAGAACTTCACGCTTTAAATACGACATGGGCTCCGTTAAGGATCTGTGTGGAAATAGGCAAGCCCCGGTTCTCAAGCTGTCTTGAAACATTTAAAAGGGAATGGTTTATTGGGAGACCATTCAACATCAAACCATCAGGACACATTTAAACTATCAGAGACAGATTAAAGGAATCCAAAAAAGAAGCTTGTCATTTTTACTCACCCTCACGTCATCAAAAACTTGTATGATTTTCTCTTCTGTGGAATTCTCAAGAAGAGATTTCTAACAAAGTTCACAAAGTCAAACTCCCAAAAGACTAAGAAGCACCATAAAAGTATGTCCATATGAGTCTTGCACTATTTTTGAAGTCTTCTGAAGATATACAATAGCTTTGTGTGAAGAACAGGTCAAAATTGAAGACATTATTTGCAATGAAAATCTCATTCTTGCTTATTCAAACTTAACACATCATCACTGGTTTGGAGACAAAATGGCATTTGGTGTTTTCCATCATGATTTTAATGTCTTACGACTTAGGAAATTTCAGTCTTTTTCTCATATAAACTAGAAAAAAATGTTTAAATCCTACACACTAAAACTTGCATCATTATGAAATTGTATTAGCAACATTTTGGTTAGTCAACTTTACTTATAGGCTTAAAAAAACATGCAAAATGATTGTAGAGTATTTAAAATACTCATTAAAGAGTATTTACAGCTGATAATAATGACAAAGGCCACACCTCAAATTACAGAGCCAATACAGAATTCAAAATGAAAATAAGAAAAAGTTAAAATACTCATTTTCAAATAATCAAAAAGAAAGCACAATCATAATTCACCCAAAAGAACAACAATACAGATTGTAGGATAAACAAAACCATAAATAGGTCTACAAAATATTACAAAAATGTATACCTGTTACTCATACAAAGCTACATTGTATGGCTTCAGAAGACTTATGCGAATATGTCCTATGGAGTATTTTTATGCTGTATTTTTGGAGCTTGACAGTCCACGGTCACCATTTACTCTCATTGTAGCAGCTTTGACATTCTGTAAGAACATATTTCGTGTTTGAGGAAAAAGGCCATTTAAATGCATTTCTGGTTGTCTATTCCTCTCAGGTTTTTGGTATTCTTAACTTTTTAATGATCTGTTTTCTACAATAGGAGCATAGCCTAAGATCAGAGAACTTGGAAAAAAAGAATATTTCCCTCTTTTGGCTCGATAATCACTGACAAAAATTGACCCTCAACCAATTTATATCACGATAAAAGAGCAGTACGTTTACAGATACCAAACGTAAGGCCGTTCTGCATAAACTTGAGTGAATGAATGTGATCTGGAGACATGACTTTTTGTTACATTCATACCCCATACAGCAGGGTTATGATCAAAGCACGCACTACTGAATTATGTAAGGGGTTTCCCAGTAAATCAGCTGAAAAGGGTAATACTTCAGTTTTACAGCTCAGTTGTAGTAAATTACAGGCACTGGACGAGATTTATTAAAGTCCTGACTAATATTAACTTATAAATCTTTTTATTGCAAAATCATAAAGTCTTTTAAGTCTATAAAAAACAAAATGCCACACAAACAGGAAAAACATGAAGCTAACGGTTATATTACACTCCAAGAAAATTAAACTCTCAAGCATTTAAAACATGAAATACGGCAATATTTATGGTCATATAGAATATTAAAGTGTGGAATGCCTCTAATTAAGATTTTCATGATACCTGCAGCATTTAGCCTGCTGTGCAAACCATAAAAAAGTGGTTCCGCGTGTGACCTTTAGCTGGTACACTTCAGCAACTGTGCTTTGTAAAAGGGATGAGTATTTGTAGAACTGAATAGATGAACAATTACAGCTTATTACGCCTCTCCTCAGCACGAACTATTGATCTTGTGCAATTTTATAATCAGAAATGCCCACCTGCAGAACATCACAGAAAGTAGACTTTCTAATAATTTTCCCAAACAAAAGGGATGAGTTTGAATCCTCTGCTGGAGTTTCTTCACCGAGTCTCAAAGTAGCATCTTTGAAGACACCCACAGGAGATTCAGAAGACATAAACAGGCGACTCTTAATCTGAAAGCAGGCGCAGGGTGGCAGTAATTTAAATTGTCTCAGACCGTGCCAGCACCATCAATGACGGCAAATTATCAATGCTCTATGACAAAATAGTGGATGGAAATGGAGGTACAAAGGTTTTCTTCCATGCATATCGCGCATGACACGCAGCGAGCTGCCATAGCTGAGTTGTAGCTGTCTGTACTCCGAATATCAAAAGGATTTATTTAACAGTCAGTCTCCAGAGGCAGCGTGTTACATCTTTATGATCCTGACGGAATTTTCAAGGTTATGTTTTTAATGCTCGTTATACGAGGAGGAAGATTCCAAAAATGTATTTAATTGGACGCATTTATGAGGCGCACTCTGATTTTGTCTCCTGGAGACCGAACAAACTAATTTTCTGAAAGCCTTTCCAGGCTACAGTCGTTATCGCAACCTTGTGAGAGTTAACGCAGTGCATGCTCATTTGGGAACAATCAGAGTCCTTTGAACATAACGAATACTTCAACGGACTTCCTGCACAAGCAGTTAAAGCAGAGAAAGGACTGGTGGAGAAACAGTGAAAGGGGGTGCTAATCAGCAAAAGAAAGACAGATGTTAGCGCCTGAGCCCAATAATGTGACATTTTACTTTTTATATGCTTATTAATGTTTGATTATATAATACTTTTTACTGCAGAAATTCTGCCGCATTCAACTGCTCCAGACACGTTGACATGTCCACCATCTTGGAATAGTCAACTTGTCATCACTCACAGTATAAATCAGTGATTTTTCCGAGATACATTGCACAGCCTCTTTGTGTGAAAACCACCCCAATTAAAATTCCCGAAGAAATGGGAAAACATTTCAAAGGGGGGAATTTGTTGTGTTTGTTTTTTTTGTTTATATTTTATAACTGTAGCCTACTTAAACTATGGTAAATTTTATTGTCGTGTTAGCTAACACCTTCGTCCTGTTGTATTATGTTAGCTTAGCAAAATCATCTGCTTAAAGGTGACAAATCATGAAAATCTGACTTTTCCAAGTTTTAAGTGCTATAATCAGGTCCCCGGTGCATCTACCAACCAAGGAAATGTGAAAAAGATTAACCCAGTAACTTTGTTTTGGGAAGCCTTTTTCTGCAAGTGTCTGAGAAAACGAGGGCGTGTCTGATTCCGCTCCCTTGGTGACGTGGCAAAGGGATCTCATTATAATATTACCGCCCCTTAATCTGCACGTTTCCACCCA
>NW_015655715.1:712640-719099 GCF_001515625.1 Sinocyclocheilus rhinocerous | reverse complement strand
CAGCTCTATTCTGGAAAAGGGGGCGGGGAGCAGCAGCTCATTTGCATTTAAAGAGACAGGCCAGAAAAACTGCATGTTTCTGCTTCCACCAAAAATAGGCATTCTCAAAATGATATAATAAATGATCTGTGGAGTATTTTGAGCTGAAACTTCACAGACATTCTGGGGACACCAGAGGCTTATATTACATATTGTAAAAAGGGGCATAATATGTCTCCTTTAAGTCTATTGCCGATATAGATATTCATACATGCACATAACTACGCAGACGCAGTGATCTTGTGTTCAAGAACCAGCTTTGACCACTCCAATCTGGCAGACAATAGCAGCCCAGAGAAACCGCCACTAATGAGGCAGTTTTGTGTACATTTCTATGGTCCAACCAACATGCAAAAACAAACAACAAACTAAAATAGGCCCTATGATTATGTGAAATCTTTTAAAATATCAGATAATATGATCAATAAGTTGTGGGAACATTGGAATAATTACCCCCCCCCCCCTTTTTAAAGTTTACTTTTTTTAAGGCCGCAACTGAACCTTTTACAGCGTGCACGGTTGTAAAATGTAATGTGGTGCAACACCTCAAAAACTCAATTCATGATGTATTTAAGGTATCAGGAGAACATTACTTTTACTTGGTTACACCTCATGACATTTTTAGTCATTGGATTTAAATTTTTCTTGAAATGTTTTTCAAACCATTTGAAACCAAAATGCATATAACTAGTTTTTCATATGGTCCTGCACCAGCTGAGCCCAAAATGACTGGGAATTCTAACAAATAACTTTCAAGTATTACTCTGTATCATATATTCCTCTTGCTAAGAGAGAAGTCTCTACGTCGCCCTTCAGTCTTTTCCCATTACCACTAGAGACTCACCTGTGATGAGATCTTCAACGGGATGCCTGGAGCTCATTGGGATACATCATCAATAAATCATTAGTCTTTTTGTAGGGAAAACACACAGCATTCTAATGCGAGGTACTTACACAATTCTTGGTCCTGCTACAAACAACCCAACAGCTTCTTATAGCTATTCATACTCGGCCTACACCAGCAGCTGTGCACTAATGCATCATTTAGTTGCGCTTTTTTCTTTATTGATTCCACACAGCATGCAAAGAAGAGGACAAAGGGATGGGAGGAACACAAGGAACTAACTTGGTGTACTAATTAACTAACTAGTCAGATGTCCTAAACACCCTTCTAGAAGAGTCCCATTGCCCTCTGCTCTTAGCATTGTCATCTTTGCCAAATGCCCTTTCACAGTAAGTTCTATGTGATTAAAAAAATGTATTTGCAAACAATTTATCACACCAAAACTACCAAGTCTATTAGCAGAATAAATTGTTCAGTGTCCAAACAATTAAAAAATAAATAAAATATTCATCAAAGCCTCTGCAAATAAAAACAATGGATCAATGCAGACTAGGTAGGTTTTGTCTAGACATACAATTACAATCTGTAAGCTTGGATGATTTGAAAAGGCTTGGTTATGAAGTTATGAAAAGGCTTCTCTGAAAATAAACTGTCATTATTTACCAAATTTTTAAATACACTGACAGTGAATTCAAAATGCTTAATTTTGAAATCAAAAAGTAGATATCTGGAATATTGCATCTCCTTGCTTTGAGAACATTCCTACAGTTAAGGATTTGAAATGGTATTAGAAATGAAGAAAATTTTACAAAATAAAGTTTTAAATAAAGCTTTCTGTTGGTCAGCATGGCAAATTCACACAAGCAACTTGAACATCAGCCAAATTTGCACGGGGATCTCGCACAAAACTCCCTATTGAAATGAATGGAATTTGCCTGTGAAACTTTGCAGAGCAACAGTAAATGTGACCGCACATTAAGACACTTCTAATGAGCCTTAAGCCCAATGTACACTTCGGTTTTTATGCATTCAACCGGGTTATGCATACAGATATCATCAGCATTATCCACATTAATTGCACACGCACAGACAGATTTTTCTAAACTTGGAAACTAGAAAAACTAGCACAGACGGCAACAGCAAAAATAAAGTTTTAAAGAACCCAGAGTAAAAAAGACGAGAAGAGAGACGTGAGTGAGGATTTGTGAAGAGATCCAAGAGATTCCAAGTAAAGTCCAGAGGAATAATTCATGGGATATTGTTCAATAAATTGGTGATCGTGACTGCAGCGTCTGTTGTGTTTCACACAGCGAGAACAGAATCAAAAGAAAAGAGTCTGCAACAGTGCTTAAAGGCAGGGTATGTGATTTTTCAAAAACACTTTAGAAAACTGATTCGGACCGAATAGCAAAACAAACTTGTAGCCAATCAGCAATAAGGGGCGTGTCTACTCGTGATGTGGAGGAGAGAGCTTTCAGTGCATGGGACGGACATTAGCCGAGCCGAGCGACAGAAAGATAGAGATGGCGGATAAAAAACAAAAGAGGAAAACGTCTGCGGAACGATAAGGCAAGAAGTAGGACCCGTGTAAATATCGGATCAGCTTTCCAGCGCTGGAGAGAACTCAAGGAGCGGAGGCCTGCGATCGGACGCCGAGGTTGCTTTGTTTCTTCTCAATAGGTGAGTAACACCGTGTCTACAACAGCTAAAGTCTGCCTACACTGGACGCGATCAAACGACCGTTGAAAACCATTTGAAATTTGTGTCAGCATGTCATAAATAGAACCAGGCAGCAGTTTTCTGTCGGGGATTTGTTGCAGGTGTAGGTGTCGCTCACGTCCGTAAACACGGTGTAACATTGGTTTGGTTTTGCACAAAACTAATCGTTGCCTGGGTTGCGTACGTATATGTGGGGCGGAGCTATCAAAATAGGGGCAAGACCCTTTTGGGGTAGGGGCGTGTTTGTTTTGGTGATTTCAAATATCAACATTGGCTACCAGAAATCACTTACTCTGCCTTTAATATGACTAAAGGAGCTCTGGTCACAGATTAGAAGTTATTGTGATATCTACATTAAAGACACCAAGCGTTACAATATATTACAGATACAACTAAAACTTGCAACCCGGTCCGTCAAATCAATAACAATTATTTGTGAATTTGTATTCACATTTACACCTTTGTCGAATATGGTCAGAATCCACTTCTCAATGTGGCTTCAGTGATCCGAAATGATCTTGGATGCATTTGCAATTGGCTTTTAGTGTGGTCAAGTGCTGCATGATTTGCTCACCAAAATGCAGGTGTAAATGGGCCCCAGGTTACAAGTTTCCAGTAGCAGTTATTCAACAGCTGCTAGCATTTTTCTGCTCTCTGGGTAGCTTTGATAAGTGTGAAATTATGAAATTCTGATGTCGGAGTATGTATCAGACACATTTTATTTTGCCATATGCGAGTGGAGCTCCTGAGCTTTTGGTCCACGCTAGAATGATGTAACGTTTCCTCTGTGTAGGCCATGTTGGCCTTATTAGCTTGTATCCTAAAGTCATCCTGCCTTAGCAGATATTTTAGAGCAAAAATTTGTCTTGGCTCCTGATGACTGGTAGAACTGAACCATTACAAACCGGACAGAAACAAACTACAAAACATGCTACTTCACATCTTTGTTCGCACCTCAGGTCAGGTCATCTTTACTGTATTAAAGACTCTTTCAAACTTGCTTTGAGGAGAGAGCAAAGCTCAGGGCAGTGACCTTGTCTTGTCTATGAAATTCTTCCTGAGTAGAACGTAACCGAGAACAAAGGGCCTGTACTTGCCAATTCTGCGATAAATTAGGCATTTATTGGCTTTGAAGTGGAGGAGAGGCAACTATTACAATAAAATCAAGACCTTTGTTTTCCTTTTGTGATATTCCTGGCCTTTCCTTGCCTCAGGGCTTCAGTGTTTGTTCAGTATCCAGGATACTATTCAGCATCTATGGATTTAGTTAAGGGAAACAGAGACTGGCTGTAGTGCCGGAGCGCAGCTGCGTTAATACAATGAAAACCCATATTCCTCTTTGAAGGAAGGAAAAACAACAAGTACCTAGCAAAGGCCTCCTGGAGCAATAATGAGCACTCTTGAGTGGCACAACGGATTTGCTTAAGACTGGACAGAGCTACTTAAGCCTCCAAATCTATTGTTTGAGGGGTTGAAAAAGTGTCAACGGGATACTAAAGGTACACCGCATAATGATTAGTTTATTTGATGGTTTTAGACTCAAAGGTCCATATTGGTCTTCATGAGTTTCTTGAGAAGTTCATAAATAAATCTGCAAGTGATGCCATCGGCGGCTTCTGTCGAACAGCTGTTTTGCTGCATCACAGATACATCTGAAAACCATCTGCTCATCTCCAAACAAGTCAAGTGACATGTTTAAAGACCAGAGACATTCAGATGTGACTCACATCACCCACAATGGCTCTCAAACAATCTGGGATCGGATCCAAATATATTGAAATATCATTTCTGTTGACTGCGATCCAACTCTCCACAATTTTTCTGGTAGAAAAGCATGTAACATTCATTCAAGAGAGTCATATGGGTTTGGATCGACATGAGGGAGAGTAAATGAGATTAATTGAGAGAACTAATGAGTACATAATGACAATTTTCATTTTTGGGTGAACTATGGACAGAATATATAGGACTTATATTTTGGTTTAGGATATAAGGAGGTTCCATTGGGTCTAAAGGTGTGGGGGCCTCAATGTAGGCCACATTTTGCGGGCAAATTTTTTTCCATTTTTTCATTGTCAGTAGTGTAGTGATGTATGAAGCACTGCTCACAAAGAAGTCACTTTCAAACCAAGCAGCTTTCTGTTGGTCAGCATGGCAAATTCACACTACCCACTTGAACATCAGCCAAATTTGCATGGGGATCTCGCACAAAACTCCCTAATGAAATGAATGGAATTTGCCTGTGAAACTTCACAGAGCAGCAGTAAATGTGACCGAACATTAAGACACCTCTAATGAGCCTTAAATTGATCTGAAAAGAGCTGTTTTTGACAGGGTAAAAAAGGTGTTTTTTACACTACCATTGAGAAATTTTAACCAAACTATGTTACAGACTTTTCATTAAGACCCTAAAGAATGATATCAACTTGTGGAAAATGGGCATCCTATGACCCCTTTAAAGGCATAGTTCACCGAAAAATGAAAATAACCCCATGATTTACTCACCTTCAAGCCATCCTAGGTGTAAATGACTTTCTTCTTTCAGATGAATAAAATCTGAGTTATATTAAAAAATGTCCTGGCCTTCCAAGCTTTATAATGGCAGTAAATGGTGGTTAAGATTTTGAAGCCCAAAAAAGTGCAACCATCCATCATAAAAGTGCTCCACACAGCTTCGGGGGGTTAATAAAGGCCTTCTGAACGAATCGATGCATTTGTGTAAGAAAAATAAAAACTTTATAAACTGTAATCTATAGCTTCTGTATGTGCGTTCACGAGAGAGTGGCGTTCCAGTGGATGATGTAGGACGTAGGCATAGCGTAACGCACCATTTTAAGACTAATAAAATGTAGAGTATAGCTAAAACAATTCACTTCTTCACATGGCTTTCCTTTGCTGTAAACAAAACTTGATTGTCACGAGACTAGCATATTCTCACCGGAGCTTATGCCCATGTCCTACACTGGAACACCACTCTCTCGTGAACATGAATACAACAGGTAGCGGAAGATAGATATTAAGGTGTATAAAGTTTTAAATATGGATATTTTTCTTACACAAACGCATTGCTTTGCTTCAGAAGGCCTTTATTAACCCTCTGAAGCCGTGGAGTACTTTTATGATGGTTGGTTGCACTTTTTTGAACTACAAAATCTCGGCCCCCATTCACTGCCATTATAAAGCTTGGAAGAGCCAAGACATTTTTTAATATAACTCTGACTGTATTCGTCTGAAAGATGAAAGTCATGTACACCTAGAATGGCTTGAGGGGTAATTCTCATTTTTGAGTGAACTATCTCTTTAAGCCCAAAGTACACTTTGGTTTTTAAGCATACAGTGCACGTAACATAAATGTCATCAGCATTATCCACATTCACTGTACATGCACAGCCAGACTTTTCTAAATGTGGAAACAAGAAAAACTAGCAGAGACAGCAACAATAGACATCCATGTTGACGAGTCCTTGCATGAGGGGGTTAAGATGATCATGCAACTCTTCTTTTACAAGGACATTTTTATCGCTCATAACAACTGCAGAGAAATAGTGCAGGCAGTGGACTAGGAAAGTTCTAGTGTGCTTGTGTCAAGAGTCTCTGTGTTCGTGTATGCTATCAAATGAAGTATACTTTGAAAGGCTATGCGTTTGACTGTACACTAGGGCTGTACAATAATTCAATATCAATATGTATCGCGATATAATTTTTTTCAATAACGGTGATATGATTTTTAAACACATTTCCAATATTTCGATATACATTACCAATTTACCAGTGGTTCCCATACATTGATTTATTTGTGGCGTTTGACTTCGTTGAATAAACATGAGCACTGCACGTTTCAAAATCAAAACACGTCG
>NW_015655715.1:711485-712188 GCF_001515625.1 Sinocyclocheilus rhinocerous | reverse complement strand
TTTTTTTTAAGAATTCTCTTCTGCTCCCCAAGGCTGCATTTATTTGATCCAAAGTACAGCAAAAACAGTAAAATGTTGAAATATTTTTACTATTTAAAATTGCTTTCTATTTGAATATATTGTAAAATATAATTTATTCCTGTGATCATACATAGCTAAATTTTCAGCAGCATTCCTCCAGTCTTCAGTGTCACATGATCCAGAAATCATTCTAATATGTCGATTTGCTGATTATCAATATTGAAAACAGTTGAGTACATTTTTTTTTCAGGATTCTTTGATGAATAGAAAGATCCAAAGATCAGCATTTATCTGAAATAAAAAGCTTTTGTAACATTATACACTATTCCAACATTTATAATGTTACAAAATGTTTCTATTTCAGATAAATGTTGTAAACACGTCGTGGGTGTTTTATATGAATGTATCTCTGAAGGGAAAGGATCCGTCTTCAGAAAAGTTTCGATGGCATTTTCATTTAATCCGATAAAGAAGCCTCTTCTGAACTTTCTATTCACCAAAGAAACCTGAAAAAATTCTACTTTTTGAGCAGCAAATCGGAATATTATAATTATTTCTGAAGGATCATGTGACTGGAGTAATGGTGCTAAAAATATAGCTTTGAAATCACAGGAATAAATTACATTTTAAAATATTTTCAAATAGAAAAGTTATTTTAAATAGTAAAAAAAAAATCTAAATG
>NW_015655715.1:697876-711437 GCF_001515625.1 Sinocyclocheilus rhinocerous | reverse complement strand
TATTAGAATGATTTCTGAAGGATCATGTGACACTGAAGACTGGAGTAATGACGCTGAAAATTTACCTATGTATGATCACATGAATAAATTACATTTTAAAATCTATTCAAATAGAAAGCAATTTTAAATAGTAAAAATATTTCAAAATGTTACTGTTTTTGCTGTATTTTGGATCAAATAAATGCAGGCTTGGTGAGCAGACGAGAATTCTCGAAAACATTAAAAATCTTACTGTTCAAAATCTTTTGACTGGTAGTGTATGTTAGCCTATAGGTTGAAGTTAAAGATATTAATATTAATTAGGGGAGTCTGAGACTATTATTTGACCGTGATTTCACATTTCTTGTTTGTATGAAGGCTAAATACAAATAAAAGGTGAACATTAATTTATTTGTGCTGTTTTTTTTTTCTAAAATATTATATGGTTTTATATGAGGTGTCATAGACTTGGGAAATTAATTTTTCATAAGTTTGTATGCACAGACATCTGTTGTGGGCATTCTTGGCAGTTTTTACGACGCTTTTTTTTTAATAGTGTTAATATCGATATCGGAATTATATCGTATCGACCGAAATTAAGAAATATATCGTGATATTATTTTGGCCATATCGTCCAGCCCTACTGTACGCATATAAGTGTTTATTTCCAAAAATAAATTATACTTTGGTCTTTAAGGCCCAGATACTCGATTTTTGGTCTTTCAAAGTACTCCATTGACAGTGAGGCTTTAGTTTACTGCAAAAGATAGAAAAATTGCTTGCAGTGTTAAATTTTCACCTCAGACAAGAACAAGATGAAGGCTTTATGCTTCTTTTATTAATAAAGAATAAATGAAGTCACCTTCAAAAGTAGTCAAACAATAACATAAAACCACCCACTCCAAACAAATCTGCAGCAGGCAGACATATGATTCCCTTTTACAGACAAACGTGAAACATGACTACATTTTCGTGTTGACATAAGTGCAGAGACTACAAAAAGGTACAAGCAGTGGAGACAAACTATTATTAGTATGACAATCACAATATTTACACATAAATAGAGACGGAAAGAAAGATTTACATAAACTATTTATATAAGTGATTCTGGAGAATAAATATGGCAGGCGGACCGCAACAACTCTTTTGACTTTTAGAAATCAATACCCCTAAATCAACAATAAAAATCACTTCTAAAAGTACGCACAAATGTAAGGCCGTGTTTAAACCAGTGCATTTCCACTTAAATGCAACAGCTAGATGTGTATAGCTTTATAAAAGCTGAAAACTAGATTAGTTTAGATTAGGGCCTGTCTTGCAAAACATTAAGAAATACTTTCAGTGGTTAATAACAGTGTAAATACTCTACCCCTCTAATAAAAATCAGAACATGTCAGTTATAAATGCCTCTTCAAGGTTAATTAAATGTGCCCAGACATTGACATCAACACAAGCTGTACTTCATTTGGTGGGTTCTGGAGCTGCAAATTAAACCCAGGTGGGGGTCTTGGGCTGGAGGCGTCGGGCGGACGTGGTAGTAGTGTGGAAATTAATGACAACTCAGGATGCAAAGTTCAGAACAGGTGAGTTGTGGATCTGCTGAAGGTATGATACTTCCTCTCGAAGGCGGAGGACAGGTTGATCATCGATGGGGAATGAACAGCCTGGAAAAAGAAAATGGAAGAGAGAAATGCAATTTAGCGATGAAAGGACAGTTTCAGGGTTATTCTAGGTTATTTCCATTCCAGTCTGTAATTAGTTTAAGACTCAAGAGTGCTCAATTGTACGTGGTGGAAGTGTTACCCTTTGGTGCATTTTCATACCCAGAAGACCTTGTTAAAGGATTTAATGCAGCGTCTTGCAAGTGTTGGTTAAAGCTGTAATGCACTTAGGGCTCTTTGTACAAACTATTCACACTGGAGTCTAGGAGTGGGCGTTGTGAGCAAAAAAATTAATAAAAATAAAATAAATAAATTCATTGAGCAGCCGCGTTCAGTTTTTAATTGCAGTGTCTGTTCTTTTACTGAACTAAATGATTTTTATTTTTATAAAAAATCAAAATGACGGTGGGGGTCGGTGACGCGGTGGGCAAGTGACGTAACCGGTGTTGTGGCTTAACACCGGTATCACCGTCAACACCGTCTATCGCGGCAAGCCTAGCATTAATATGAAAACTATTTCAAATTATGTAACATGAATAATAATAATAAAAAAACGACTCAAAACAGCAAAACTAACATTATAAAAACTGATAAATCTAACCCTAAATTCTGATTAGATGAGCCCAACAAGTTGTAAAGTAGCTGAGAATTGAACAAAATGAATTGAATTTGCACATGAACTGAATACTGTAATAATGCGTCAAGTTGACATTTCTACAGTCACATGGAATCAGTGATACTTTGTTTTTTAATTGTCTTTTAAAGAAAAATGTCCTTTAAAGTAAATGAATGACAAAATATTGATTATAAGACTGAAGTTAGTGTGGTTTATATTGTTATAGAATTTGGCAACAAACATTTCACACAAAAACGTGTCAAACTATTACAGATAAAACTGTGGGGGGAAAAAGTATAAACATTAACCCATGAAATATTATAAATTCATACCTGTCAATATTTTGGAATAATTAAGATTTTATACATTTTATATATAAACTTTTTTTTTTCTACAATTATTTGCATAAACATTCTGCATTGTAAGTGCATTAATATCTGTTACTTTTCTTAGATTTCCATCAAGTTTATTGTAATTATTTAACTGTCATAATCATTTACATCTAGACTTCACTATCAAAATCCTTTTTTCAACCAATATTTTATCTGTAAATTTGTTAAAAATAATAACACTTCATGGTATTGAGAATCACGCTGCCCATCCCTGCTGAAGCCTACAAAACTACAGCTAATCTTCATGGATTTAGGGTAGGAACTAATCATTAAATAGTGTTGAGATTTTCTCTTTTGACCAAAAGCCAGTGCTTAGCCTTTTTTAAATCGCAAGTGTTCTCGCAGAAGCCTGAGGTTCACAGGTTTTTGTGAGTGTTTATTCAAAGGAGTGAGAAAAGGCGAGGAGAGAAATCTGTGTTAATGATATTGGCTTTACAAGCTCGCTGTGGTAAGAATGCACACGGTTGACCCTTTTTAAGTGTTCACCCTTCAGAACCGACAGTGTTACCCAAAGGAGTGTTAACCTCCATGCAGAGGATAATACTGTATTCTTCCCTTTAAACAGAGATGTGAAGGTGAAAAGAAGGTTAGCAAACCACAAACCCAATTTATTTTGTTTTACTCTTAATGTGCTCACAGATGTAACGAGCACCAGGCTGCTTTCACACATGCACAACAATAATCCTATTATTTAGCATTGCTTAATAAGAATTAAGGTGGCCTTGAACTTGAATTGCCTTGATTGTGCTAAACGCACACACTCCAGTATACAGATTATAGTTTATGGGATCAAATTAGAAATAGGAGATTAAATCATGGTCATCAGCTACTTTACAGCTGTCGCGCCCATAGATCATGCCAACATGATCTCGTAACAGTATCCCAGTAAAAATATGAGATTTATGGAAAAAAGAAAAATCACATTGCCACAGTAACAATTACGTCTTTATTATAAGAACCGTCATTATACTGAGAATCATGGAACTATAAAAGCATCTGAGATGTCACATTTCACCCCGCATAAATGATCTGAGGTCTGCGTTTAAGGGGCTCTTCACCTGTATTGTTACGTCACACTTCTTTTTTGTTGGAACAAAGCAAAAAATTAAACTTGTATTCAATGAAAATCTTAACTTTATCAGAATAAGTTGGATTTTTTTTGAGTGAACAAATTCTATTCTTTTTTTTTTTAACTCATGTCATACATGCATGACATTTTTTCTTCCATGAAACACAAAAGGTGATATTTTAACACACTTTTCCATCGAATGAAAGTGAATGCGGAATGAATTTTGAAATGGGGAAATATTATAAAACTGTTTCATATGACTCTTATGCAACAGTTAAAATTATATATATAATAAGTAATATAATAATTCTGAGCATGAAACAAAAATTTGAGCATGATACACAAAATTTAAGGGTTGATATTGTTAACTAAAACTATTTAAAAAAAATTTGGTAACACTTTCTATGAAGCCGTATTTATAATACATTATAAGGGTATTCTTAAGGCATTATAATGAATGCATAATGTATTATTAAAAAAACTTATAATATGTTATATCAAATCATAACAACAGTTATAATATAATACATTATAACTATGAGAAATATAATCCATTGTAAAAGTGGATGCAACGTGTTCATTGTGTTATAAATCATCATACTCTTAAAAGCTATAACCACAAATAAGTAAATATTATAATATAATAAAAATGTTATTATGAATATTCATGAGATGATACAACATATAAGGTTTTTTTATAATGCATTATGCATTTATTATAATGCCTTAAGAATACCCTTATAATGTATTATAAATACGGGCTTCATAAAAAGTGTTACCAAAAAATCATTAATTTAAATAAAGCTGAAATGAAATAAAATTTAATTATTAGATGAAAAGATAAAACTAAACTTATTTTTAGTTAGTTGCCAAAGCAACATTAAATTTTTTTTTTAAGTTGAAGTACTAAAAAAAAAATACTAAAATTAAAACTTAAAATATAAAAATAAAAGCTGATTTATAATATTAACAAATACTAGCTAATTTATAATATTAACAAATACTAACATTTTATGCAAATAATACTAAAATAAAGCAACAAGTCAAATTTGAAGACATGACATTAATATGATGTGGCCTGTCATCATTTGCCACATGATGCACATTCAACATTTACAACGTGGCAAGTGTCAATATGAAAAATACAAATGAGATTATAGCTACTGTGTATAAGTTGGGTGAGGATAAGTTAACAACGGACAAAATTTCAGTCAAGTTACTATTATGGAGATTTATGTCATTTGATGACAGTCTGGATCCCCATTCACTTTCATGATGGGAAAAATAGTGCATTACTAATACATTTCTCAACATTACAGTAAATTACATAGAGGAGCCAGCATGAGGGTGAGGAAATTACCATTTAAATTTTGAAGAGAATTATCCCTCTTGAACCAGTCCTCAGGTCATCTATAATTGAGTGCCACCATAGCCCATCTGTGCGGTAGTGAGTTAGTGTTAACACCGTCCCCAGATGTGAGTTAGTAAAAGTCACAGTGAGTCAAAGAGGCAGAACTGCTGTGCTCACATTCAAGAGTCCTACAGGAGGGTCTCCCGCCGCGGGGACCCAGGGAACCTGTGCTGCGGCTCAGGGGGTGCCAACAGCTCTCGGCACTGAGCTACGGGCTGGGCCGCTGGGAGGGACAGGATGGATGGTCTGAGCTGGGTTTTGGGAGCTGCTGGTTTATCAGCCTTCTCTGGACTGCACGGAGTGCGGACACACACCGGGACCCTGCGCCACGGGGCATGGTCCAGAGAGTTTGACCGCTGAACCACTGCGCTTTTAATAGAGTCCGTCAGACTGAACGTAGAGGCAGAACGAGACATCTACACTCGCACGGAGGGAAGAGAAAGAGAGAGAGTGCATTAACCTCATCTTGCACCGCCTTTTCATTGCACGCCCTCACAATCACTCACTTTAAAATTGAAAGAGGAAGAGAAAAATTTGAGCGTGAAGGTAGGGATTTCTCAAATATTTAGCAGTGCATGAATCACCTTAATGGAAAAGGTAAAAATATCCCTTTTCAAATGGAGCAAAGAGCTCAAGACCCCTGATGCTGAAGGAAAGAAAAGCATGAGTGAATGACCAAGGCAACCTGTAAGTCCTCTGATAGGGAAATGCAATCCAACCGAATTGGCAAGTAATACTGCAAAGGTTCAGCTGTAGAAAATGAGATTAAAATGTGCAATTTGACTGGATGAGAGACTTGAATTTATGTAAATGCCTGTTTACACCAAGTGCCATGTGACTAAATCACACACAAGTATGAAATATCTGAACAATTTATGTGCCAAATTATTCTCAGCAGTTCAATGAAAAGCCATTGTGCTCTGAAAAAAAAAAAAGGTGTCTGAATAAAAGATGGCTCATTGTAGTTTAATATTTCGGATTCAAGGCTTATTCACATCAAAAGTGAAAATTTAAGTGAAAACATTTTGAGTGGAAACAATGCACTCCCTATGGACATATTCACAAATAACAAAATTACTTTTTTTTTTTTCTCCATCAAGCAACACACCTGTTTTCAGCATTGATAATATAAGAAATGTTTCTTGAGCACCAAATCATATATGAGAAATATATATATTAGGGGTGTAACGGTACAAGTATTCGTTTCGAAAATGTTCGGTACGGGTCTTTCGGTTCAGTACGCATGTGTACCGAACAAATACAGCATTGTTTTAACCACTGCACAAGTAAAACTTCATTGGAAACTTCCAGTTATATATTGTTATTTTTGATAAGAAACAGTTTCATCTTTCAAATTATGTCCTTTTTTTCAGGAAATTCAAACAATAAATGTCGTTTTGACGCTCTTTGATGTGCGCGACAGATCGCTGTATAAAGGCCTCAGTTCAAACGGCAGCACGATCATCCCTTCCTCTTTACTATAGTTATAGCATGAAATAACCATGAAAGAACATCTCATGCCTCACACAATCACTCAATCAGCATTTCAACCGTGGAAACACGTCAATAAAACAGCTTGTAAACAAAACGTCACACAAAATAATGTTCTTTTTAGCAGCATCATATGACCCCTTTAACTCGAGAAGAGCATTTCGCAAAATATTAGACTTTATACTCATTATATTTTACTTTACCTGTTAGTGATGTCTTAATTATTTAATGTTTAAATAAATCTGTTATGAAAACGTTATGAGAGCCACTGTGTAAATGATTATATGTCAACAAATACAATTTTTATAATTTAGAAGTTTATTTAAAAACGGCATTATGTGCAATTTACATGTTTACATACTTTTTTTTCTTTTTTTTTTTAAAGTTGAGTGCTGATTATTATGTTTAAAAATAAATAGTAATTAAATTTAAGTTTGGGCTCTGTTGTTAATTGTAACCTTATAGTTGGCATAAGCTGACGTAGATTTTTATCCCTAAGAAAATTAAAATTGTAATTTGTTCAGTAAACCACTGTTTAATAATAAAAAAAGCAATTTTAGTTTCCCCCCTGCTGTACCGAAATCATACCGAACCGTGACGTCAAAACCAAGGTATGTACCGAACCGTCATGTTTGTGTACCATTACACTCCTAATATATATATATATACACACACACACTTGCGCCCTTTTATTTAAGCAGTCAACACCAATGATACTAGTCGCATTTCAATACCAGCTGTTATTTTGCAGCAGTTTATATTTTCAAATTTAACTAAATTATTATTATTACTGTTACTGTCTTTTAAATGTACATATTTTTATAAATAATATATACATTACATTAAAATCAAACGGTTATATTTAATTTTAGATCAAAATAGCAATACTTTATTGAAAAACAGTAAATATATATTTTAAAAAAGTCCAATCGCAGCTGCTGATATTCAGAACAGCACGCTTGCTCATGTGATATTTCTACGAAAAAATTTATTGAAAATGCCCACTGTATGCAGAAACATACAGATTAAAAAAAAGATTAAAAAAAGAGGGGAAAAAACAAAAACAAACATTTTTCTCACTCTCCTTATATCGCTTGAATAGATGCCAAGCTTCAGCTTTTTTTGCTTTATTCTTATATATTTATTTTTGCCCTTGAAGGAGCACATAAATGCATCATTTGTTGTTGTGCATGTTTTCTAAACAATGTGATTACGGCTTACTTAAAGGTGAGTGCATTATTCATGCATCGTCGACAGGTGTGTGTCTTTCATTCGTATTGTACAGTAAGAAAGTTATTTCCCTTAACCAGGAAATTAACGTTCTTAGAATTGACAAGACAGTTGACCCTGAGAGGTCAAGTAAATATCTACAGCGGATCTAAAATATTCATAATTAATTATAACTAGTTATGATTAATTATTCATATTTCCCATGAGCTGATTCGTTACAGTTAGATCAGTAGATTTGTGAGAATAAATCGACAGACTGTGTGGAAAAGAGAAGAAAATGTGTGTGTGGACTCACAGCCAGTGTGGAGCTGCTGGACATTCGGCCCATGTGATCGGCATCTGGGCCAGGACTCCTCTCATCTGGGGTACCGTTGGCCATAAACGCCCTCTGAAGCACACGCTTGGGGGTTTTAGTGAAAGAAAAAGCTCTCGTGACCTAAAACACAAACATGCACAATTAGTCTGTTTTCTACAAAGTTTCTTTGTTTTAACCACTGGGTTAAAAACAGTTACTTTATGATGCAATTCTCAAGAAAGCCTCCTGAACATTGACAGCATGCATGCGCATCGTGTCATTTTCAATTGTTTCAAGTTCCTCTCCCTACCTTCTTTGATGTTTTTTTGATGGCCCTGGATGCTCGGCTGAGCGTGCTGTCCATGTCCTTTGTGCTCACTTGGACGGAGTCAGGATCGGTGCCCTGAATGAGATCTTCCTGTTTAAGACACGTAAAATTAAATAAATACACAGCGATACTGCTGGCCTGTCAAAATGCAAAGAGAAGCGTCACTGTTCAGCCTTCCAAACAGCTGGGGCTTCTTGATATTCACAGGAGCAGAGATCGAAAGTGGCCGTATTTCACACCGGTGACGTGTGGATAGGTTGCCACCTCATGGCCATTGGGAGAACTGCAGGCCAGGCCGAAACGCATTTAGCCACAGGGTTTGGTCTGGATGTTTAATTATATAGGGAAATACATGCATCTGTCTGCCTGCGTCAATTACGTGCCCCGTTTTGGAAGGCCTGGGCAGAACCTGCGGTTCTGCAGCATGAAGATAAAGACGTCTGCATCTGAAGTGTAAAGTTAAAGTACAATTCCACTCTTAATTAAATTAATTTGCCTTCCAGTTTAACCACACAGGAGCATCTAATAGGATTAGCCAACACCAAAAGGCCCACACAAACCTCCTAATTTATAACCACAATAAAAAGAAAGCAGAGCTAATAAAATAAATAATTGAGTTCTGTTCCAGACCTGAGAGGGATGATCGGAGGAGAAAGTGGCCATGTTTCATGTGTGTGTGTCCGCTCACCGCATCAGCTCGGCAAATCGTGTTGGCCACTTGACGACAGAGTGTTTTGAGCCAGGTGGATTTGAGGGTGTCTTCGGCCGTCAGCTGGAAACTGAATAACAGGTTCTCCTGTTCTGTAGGAGGACGTACCACCAGGGCGAAGGCGTTCTGACACTCTGAGAGAGAGATAAACACAAATACATGTGAGAAAATGTGAGGTCAGGGATGTGACCTAGACTAACCGGTGGAGTTTGTGCTAAAATTTCAGCTGGCCACTAGCATAAAATTATGCTCTTTATTAGGGCTGCACGATAAATTGCATGCGATATTTAATGTGCATCTTGTCAGTAAAGCCGCTTCTGTAATCAGCGGTAAATCTCCATCACGTGCGTGCTTTCACATGAAGCAGCATTTACTACACAGAGCCGTTGTTCACAGACAAGCTGCGCAAAACCACTTTCATATATGATACCCTACTCTTTATAAGACATTGTTTCAAATCAGTGTTTTGATCATCCTGTCAGGGTTTCTCATAATCTCATAATGACCAGCTGGCTGTACATTAACACTTACATTTTGAAATAAAGTATCTTTGTAAAGCATTTAATTCAAACATTTAAAAAACAATGCCTCTTACTACATGGTTAAAAAACATTTTGCGGTTGAATTAAAAAGAAAAAATAATCTAACTGAAAAATGTATTAAAACTTTTTTACAAATGTTGATTGGTTAGGGTCATTGAAGTCAACATAAAACAACATTCACACATTGTCTTTAATGTGTTTTCTTTCCAAGTGAAACAATATTCAGTTGGAAACAACGTGGGGCAGGAGTTCATTTTATCCATTGAGATTTGATGGAATCACCACAAGTGCACTACAGGAAATTAGTTGATTTGAAACATGAAATGGGTTCCAGTACAAGGAGCTGCTCTTGTGGAAGCACAGATCTGAATCTCAGTCAAATTTCCAGGCTTCAGAATGTGATCTTCATCAATAATGTGCTATTACGGTGTGAAATTATTGCCTTCCTGTGCCTTTAGCTCATCAAAATCCAGTAAAGTAGGACTGGGTGATATTAAATATTCACAATACATTCTAAATGATTCTGCTGGCAATATAAAACAATGCTGTGAATATTGCAAAGATTTTATTGGGCTTTTTATATGGCCATTGAATTTCCTAAAGACCATGGAATCAGATTAGTTTTGTGATTCTTCCATTTTCTTGTTTGGCAATAAAGTGCTAAGATTTGACTTTTTAACAGCATATCTGCTTAAGTCAATAGAATATATGCTGTTGGACCTGGCAAGTTTGATTCATTTCTGTGAATTGGTTTCAAAGAATCAATTCAAAAGTCTTATTCAATGATTTGTTTACATCCTCACTCAAAAATGTTCTTTGAAATGGTCATTTTCGTATAAAAACAAAAAGTGGATCCCATTGCAAAAAAAACAGAAAAATCCACATCCAGGCACTCACATCGCAAGCAAAGTAAAAAGCCTTTAATTATAAGTCAGGGCTACAGGGCTACAGTCATTTTCGTATGTTAATGCGAAATGCTTTAATAAAACTATATAGAGGTAAATATTGCAGTTTATTATGAATTGCCATGTTTGTATAATTGTGTCATTTTGAAGCGGTTTTAAACAAAAACAATTCTTACTAGAGCCCGACCGATATATCGTTTTGCCGATTTTATCAGCCGATATGAGCCTGTCGCAGATATATCGGTATCGGTGTATATGCCGGCGATATGCCACCGATATGATATTTGCGGTTAGTTACCAATATTTTTTTTCAGGACATAAAACGGGCGGTCAAAGTTGCGGTCGGGTGCCGACCAATCTGGTCAGTGGGCTACCAACGCGCAGAGTGCGGCGTTCGAGAGGGGGCCTCGAGCTGAAGGGATCCCCCGAATTTGGTGGAGATCCGCCACCGTGCTCGCGAGATAGTGACAGCCAACCCTTTCACTTCAGTAAGGAAGTCTCTTGTTCAGGCAGCAGCATTCGAGCGGCGTCTTAACTGTAAGTTGCTAACTAATTTGTGGCTTGAGTCTGTTGAATGGCGATTTAGCGCTAAGTTGGTGAGACGCAATGCTATTAAGCAGTGGTTCTTAATCCTGTTCCTCGCGACCCCCTTCTCTGCACATTTTGTATGTTTCTCTTATCACTCTTATCAGAGGTTTGTTCTATTCGACCGTAAGTGTGCCCGTTGCTCACTGGCTCTGAACGTGCTCGTAATCACGACTTCATAAGTGAGAAATAGGAAGTTTCCGATAGCACGTGAAGACAGCAGAGAAAGCACTCTCGCTCAGCACAGTGGAGTGCATCACATGTTGCATTCAAAGGGCATTAAAGTGCGCGAGACGTGAATTTAAATAGTATTTATTTACAGAGGTATATGTCACACATCTCTAGTAAGTTTCATCTGTGTGTTAGACAGTGGCGTAGCGCAAATCTATGAATGAATGTTCCGACGTGAAAAACTTTAACAGAATAAATTTGAATGGAATTTAATTGAAATAAAGTTGAATAAACTTCAATTTTACTGTTCAGTGCACTGATGTCAGACTCATTTTGGATAATAAAGTGTATTGTTAAATACCCTGCCTCCATTACATATCTTTGTCACGTCATTATAAGTGTTTCATCACCACATTTGAGTGATCATTGCAAAAACTGTTTATGTATATACTGCATTCTATATATAATACCAGTAAAACTGTTTATGTATATACTGCATTCTATATATAATACCAGTCAAAAGTTTGGACACACGAATGGGAAAGTGTCCAAACTTTTGACTGGTACTGTACTATAATATACACAAAGAATATCTAGAATATCCGTTTTTTACTCCCTAATATCCATATTGGCCCTCAAAAAACCATATCGGTCGGGCTCTAATTCTTACACTGCAATGTAAATGTAAATATAAATATATATATATATATACATATATATATACATACATATATACATACATATATATATATATATATATATATATATATATACATAGGAAGTTTCCGATAGCACGTGAAGACAGCAGAGAAAGCACTCTCGCTCAGCACAGTGGAGTGCATCTTTTTGTTAACTTTGTGGTTTATTATTTTGAGTCGTTTGGGACGCGGTGACACATGGCCCTCTCGCAATATATATACGCAATCGTGCTCAGGTATCAGAAGTTCCGCGCTCCGGCACGGTTAGCACTCCCACTCACTGATCTATATATAACTGAACCACACTCTGGCCCACCTCTTCCAACCGAGCCAGGGACGGCTAAACGAACCGCGCCCAAGCGCGGCACAGAGCGATCACACTAGTCAAACGAACGGGGCTTTGGGAGTCAAACGAACGGGGCTTTGGTGGTCAAACGTGCTTTGGCACGGTTAAGATTGCCTAGTGTGAGTACACCCTTATTCTCCCGCATCCCACACGAGTCTCTACCTGCCCGCACTCGTCCATCAAGTGTTGTCCCGCGCCACACTCTGCTGCGTTGGGTCCCGCGTGCAGTTCTCTACTCAGAAGGTGCCTGTTATAATGTTATGATCGAGGCTCTGGACTCTGAGCATAACTTGTTTTTCTATAACAAAATATAAATTATTTTCTATAAAAATGCTAATGCCCTGGCAGTGGCAAATAGCTTTGGTTTTATATTTAATTTGATTACATTAATGTTTAAGTTGAGATTTACAAGAAATATTTTAACTGCTACTATGTAAAAGGAATACTGCTGTAATAAAAAGCACCTTATATGTTTAAAGTGTTTGTAAACCAAATGTTATTGCACTTTTGTTCATATAGCAGTACTTTTAAATGAAGTGCACAATACACTACTTTTGAATTTATTATTGAATTTTGTGCATAATGCGATTAATCGTGATTAATCACAGAAAATCGTTAAAAATTTTATTTTTCATTAATCATTAAAAATTTTAATCGTTGCCCAGCACTAATATATACAAGCAAGCATGCATACATACATACATACATGCATACATACACACACACACACTAGGGATGGGAAGATTCCCCGATTTGCTCGGTGCATCGGCATAAAAAGTTAACGATACGATGCATCGGTTTAAAAAGTGTGTATCGGCTACAAGTCTGCATTTGTATCGTGATGCATCGTTTCTAACATATTTGGATCTGTAAAAAACGATTTATATATAATTACTAGTGGATGCGTGGATTATTTAGAAAGTGACCAATAATCTGTGATCTATGTATTTGTTTTTCAAGCGCGCTCTCTCATCACCGCTGCTGCGTGAATATGACAATCACAACACCACGGAGACCCGAGAAAAAACTGGGATTAAAGTCCAAAACCTGACTTGAAATAACCTAACAAATCAATCAGGGCTAAAGCGGTTCCATAAACGACAAATTAAGTTCACACAATCTCACTAATTTGT
>NW_015655715.1:691872-697611 GCF_001515625.1 Sinocyclocheilus rhinocerous | reverse complement strand
TTTGAGATGTTGTGTTTTCCTCAGTGCATAACTGACATGTCACAGGTATATTTTTCATCTGTAAATGTTAGAAAGTCATGCAAATATATCCATTTTGCTGTCAGGAGTGGGCGAGGCTTACGCGAGTGAACGAGTGCTGCTGCACGCATGCACGCTAAACAGACGGCGCGCAATCGAATAGGAGAGCAGTAAAATATACATTTTGCTAAAATATTTGTTGTCGGACATTAAATGTGCCTTTTGTAGAATTTTAAACCTTCATATAAGTGTATTTTTATGATAGCAGTAACTGTAAAGGAACTATTGTAATGGGTAAATTATATGTAAGCTAGTTCTAATTACCAAGTACTAATTACTAAGTTTGGTAAACTTGTTTTATGAAACAGGCCTTGAGGCATTAAAAGTGATCATATTTTTTCCCATTGCATCGAATCGAAATCGTATCGCACTGCATCGTAATAGGGGTGAATTGTATCGCATCGGTAGCGGCTTCATATGTATCTTTAATGTATCGTATCGTTGGCTATGCATCGATATGCGTATCGTATCGGCCTGAGTCATGAGATGCATATCCCTAATACACACACACACACAGGGGTGTGCACAATACACTACTTTTGAATTTATTATTGAATTTTGTGCATAATGCGATTAATCACAAAAAATCATTACAAATTTTTACAATTTTTCATTAATCATTAAAAATTTATACATCAATGGAAAGCTTATTTAAATCTCAATTTCGAAAAGAAAAAAAACATTATACATATATATATATATTTTATTTTTTTATGGCAAGGGAACTTCTCGTTAACCAATTAACAGGTTTTTACCATATTTTACGGTTACAATTCTGTTGTAATTCCTTGCACTGTATCCTGGCCAGCGCTATAGTGAAGTGACACACTTTACACATAACCAGACTTCACCTCCCTCTCCAGGGTACTAATTCAGAACACAGAAAACTAAAATATGCACGAGTGCACTTGGTGGGATGCAGAATGCCGTGTGGTACCCTCACCTTCTGTGTCTTGGATGTCAAGGACTCTTCTGATCTGGGACAGAGGCATCAGGGCTATGTGCTTGAGCTGGGCGGGTGGCCGCGTCTGACCCAATGGACTCCGGAAAGTGGTTATGACCTTGTGTCTCTTCCTGGCAATCTGAATATGAAGATGCAGAAGGAAAAAGCACACACACACACTAAACTCTTAATACATGCAGCTTTCTTCATAATGCAGGAATGTAAAATGTCCTCTCCTGTTCTCGGGTGGAACAGTTGGGAGTCCTTCACGTTCTTTAGTGAAGCCGAAATGTGTAATGCAGATTGGGGTGACAGATACGCATACAGAGGACTTCCTAAAATGAATAATTGATCACTCAGAGTCTTCCCTTCTCCCTGCTCTCATTACCAGGCCAGAGCCAGAGCAAGTATTGGTCAAAGAGGACCACAGCCGTGCACCAGCACGCCAGCAACCCCTCCACAGTGCTTAAATGCATCCCCTCACTAATTAGGGAAACAGGCCAGAGTCGAGTCAGCAAGCACAGATTGTACACGCATAAATTATTAACTTTTTTTTTTTTTAGTGGTACCGCTCACCCGTGAACTGAACAAACAATTGTTGCGGTTGCTGATAATTTGGATTAGAAATCGGAAAGAAATTTAGGGACGAGCTGATGGTTAAACCGAGGAGACAGAGGTGAGGGAAGACCAAAAAGAGATGTCCACTCAAGTCTATGACAAAGATGTTCAAGAAAAAGAAAGAAAGAAGAAAAAAAAAAAATGGGGAAACTCCCTAAAATTTTGAAATCTAGTTCAAATGCATTTGCTAGTCTCTCAGAAAGGTAATATTCAAAAATGTTCATAGATTTATTGAATACATGCATCGTTATTTTTTTTATTTTTTTTTACACATTTCATTAATCTTTCATTAATCTAATACCATAAGCAAGACCAAAGATTAATGTCTTTCATATAGTGGCACTGTTTGGGGAACCTGATGCAGCATTTGCATTATGAAGAAAAGGGGGTGTGGGGGGTCTGCCCATCTGTAGTATTTCCATCAACACAGTGAGAAGAGCAGTAATGGTGCAGTGACATGGAAAGACAGAGCTTTACCTCCAAACAGTCGTTAAACAGGAAGAGTGTGACATGTTCTCCCCGATCGCAAGGTTTGTCTCCCAGAGCGATGGTCTCCACCCTGTGAACCAGACTCCGATGTGACGACAACAGATTGGCCTGCAGGTGCACACAAACATACCAACAATTTTTTCCAATTTGCAAAACATTTGCAACCTTTTCAGCTAATTAATTATGTTACTGGTGTGCAGAATTTTGTTCAACCACTCAAGAGCGCCGGATAAACATGCAGCATTTCCTGCAGATTCCTCAGAATGCTGTTCCTGGATCAGACTCGGTCATGTCCATGCTGCTTCAGTTCCCATGAACTACAAAAGCCAAACTGATCCAGGAAAAGCACTCCCATCTGCGGGCAATCATTGGTGTGGCAGCCCTGTCTCTAGACGCAGCTGTTCTGGGGCGAGTATGACAGGAGAAAACATGAGCTGATCCATTTAGTATTGAGAGAAAGTTTCAGACAGCATGACTGCATCTCTCACCGCAGGGAGAAGATGAACAGCAGCCAGCACAACCCAGTGTCACACTTTACCATTTACTGTTAATTAAAGTGCCCCTATTATGGGTAAGGAAAGGTTCAGTTTGTGAGCGCAGAGCTGCTTTGTGTACAGCGTTACCGGGGAAACTGCTATTTTACGGCTCCAAAAGCGGCACCTAGTGGCAAAGAATGAATTTGCATTTTCATTCAG
Source organism: Sinocyclocheilus rhinocerous (assembly GCF_001515625.1). NCBI lineage: Eukaryota > Metazoa > Chordata > Actinopteri > Cypriniformes > Cyprinidae > Sinocyclocheilus > Sinocyclocheilus rhinocerous. The sequence goes on along the minus strand of NW_015655715.1, from coordinate 694,788 downwards.
GCCAACCAGAAAAGACCATCAAGTGGGTGGGCAATATGCCAATGTTTCATGTTGACGTCAACATGAAACGCTTGGGATTCGTTTAAAAAAACGACCCGTTTCAACGATTCAGAGTCGACTCTTTCTTTTGAGAGACAATAACTTTATACACGGTGCACTTTCAGATTTAAAACTTTGCAGGATGTTTTCATTATGTTACACACTGCATGAAAGGTAATTTTCAAAAACCCATAATAGGGGCACTTTAAAATAGCCATATTCTAAACATTTGTTAGCATTTTATTTAGTTCTTGAAGTCCACTTACAATGTTAGTCAAGGTTTCTAGCACCATAAAGATAAGTTTCACATAAACAGTTCTGCCCGTTTCTGCTACTGTAGCTTTAAAATTAGAAATGTACCTTTAACATCTATATGTCAGTGTCCTCTGCTATGATTGGCTATCCTCAGTTTTAAATTGTTGAATAATAAATAGGTGTTGGGATGTAAACGGACAGTCATGTGTCATGGTTCTGACCGTGATGATTTCTGAACGACCTGTTTTCATAGCTTAGCCTTCATGGTCTGGGTGGACTGGCAGGGGAGATTTGCTTGGTGAATGTTGAAGTATGCTTACAGCATACTCTTATTTCAAAAGTGCGAGAAAAAATCCCATGGGTCACAATATGGTAAGTTCTTTTGGTTGGGACAAAGAAAATGTGGGAAGTTATTTGAGAGCTGCGACAGAGGGTGACGACTTTCAGAATATATCATCTTCCATTGCGATCTGTTGACTTAAAGACTTGGAATATAGCACTACTTATATGAAGGCACGTAAATGACAGAATTGTGGGTGATTTATTTCTTTGAACTCAACTGAGATGTGTGTAAATGTACGATGTTTGCAGAAAAGTAAAAAATTACTCACAGGGCAGCCGTCCACTTCATAAACAACATCAAAAATCTGCTTCTGTCCCTCTGTTTTCCTTTTATCCTCATTTATGTGGCTGTGAAAATTAAGACAGAGAGAGAATAGTAAAGACATCTTTGGCTAAAAGTTACCATTTTAGTAAATTATTTCAACCCTCCAAAGCAGTTTCGGTTGACACTGAAAATAAATTTTTGCTGAATATTTTTGAATGCCAAAATTTCATTGCATTACTAGTTTATTTTGAGAAAAAAAATTAGGGGTTAACTGCGGAACTTACGTCATCACTTCCTTGAGAGACTCGATGGCCTTTTCCAGGGTCACTTTATCTGGGTTGTCATCTGATGTATGTTTCTTTATATCTACAAAGAACAAAATTCACTATAAATCTTTCTTACGTCAGCATACAGAGATGAAACATAACACACCTGCTAAAATAAAATGCGTTTGCATGTTCTCTAAAGTTGACCAAGTTTATTACAAACATATTTTTTTCATGTAATGGATTCATTTATGAAAGTGAATCGAACCACCTCCACGGTATCTTTTTAAAATATTTAAATAATCAGGATTCAGACAGATTTACTGAATAGAAACAGCTTGAACCCATTACCTGAATCAAACTAACAGTCGTATTTATGTATTACCGTTCAGCAAGAGGGCAACACTTGGCAGTCTCTGCACAGGACGAATCAAAAGTTCAACAAGAGTCTGACGGCCACACTCGGGTTTAGCCTGATTAATCTGGATAACAAAATGAGAGAAAACATGCAAATAAATGGTCTTCACGAAAAATGTCCATACAAACCAACTCAAATTTATACTAGTGATTCATCAGATTTTGACTATTTTTTCTATTAGCACTCTAAATATATTGGAGAAAAGAAAATAGACACCCTGAGGTCAGACTTCTTTTACTTCAACTTTTATATTACTTCAACAATATATCAGTCTCTATATAATACAGATGTCTTTATATACACTAAAAAGAGTCGACAGTACCTTCAGGAACGCATGAAACCTCGGATTCTGTCTCTCACATCTGACTATGGTCTCTTTGCTCATCTCAAAGAAGTTGACAAATGGTGGGTAGGCCTTCACCAACTCTCTAGACTGAAAGAGAATGTTTAAAATAAAGAGACCACAAAAGCGGTCATTCATTCTTTGACAGCATTGTGAACTTCATGCCGGAAGAGGTCGAGTTCAAAGCTTCATCACACTCACATATTTCAGGATAATGTCTCCAACGCTCCTCTCTTCAGACCAGTTCATCACCAACTCCTCAAGATCCGCCTGTCAAAGCACATTCATCAGCTAATATGTGCAGCACAGCCTTTACTCAGCGTTTTGGAAAGGTTAGTGCCTACCTTTATTCTCGTGTGCACTTCATAGATGTCTGGAATACTGCCAAAAATGGTCTTGATCTCTTCCTGAGCTAGAATAGGGCCGCCCACCTGCCCCTCTTTCTCCAGGGGGTATTTGAAGAGCTGAAAGAACCGACGAACAAAGGAAATTAGATCACTAAGCTAGAATGGACCCCGAGATTCTCACTAATGGCGCAGGACTTGACAGTAGAGGTCTGCATTCCTGCGGGATCACTAAAAGATTTGATTAGATTTGTTGCAGCGCAGGACTAAACCTCTGATTTGTAGGTATGAGAGGGTGGTATTTCTAAGAGATGTCAGCCAAAGTGGACTGTCTAATAGAAAAGTGGAGCAGTAGTTTTTAGTATTTTTCAGCCTTTTGACATCATCTTAAAATAAACCCTAAACAATGGGCAATTAGAAACTACCACTCAAAAGGTGGGATTGATAAGAATAAGTTTCTTATGCTTACCAAGGCTGCATTTATTTGATCAAAAATAATCAATACAGTAATTTAAACTTCTATCTTAATTCGAATATACTAAAACTGTATCGCACGCGTGCTACAGCGGTAAATTTATTCATCGCAGACCAGTTTTCTCGTAGCACGTGCGACATATATGTCGCACTGTACAGCCCTGCCTGTG
>NW_015655715.1:680533-691710 GCF_001515625.1 Sinocyclocheilus rhinocerous | reverse complement strand
TGTGTGTGTGTGTGTGTGTGTGTGTGTGTGTGTGTGTGTATCAGCTCCACATGTAAGGGTGCAAAGCAAAGCTGTTTGTCCATGGCATTGGTGTCCAAATCTAATTCATTTTCCCCCCTACTGGTCAGAGGCACTGGTTCAGTTTGATAAGGCCACAGCCAGGTACTGTGAACTGCCACTTTCCTATGTGTGTGTATATAAGAAGGAGAAAGAGAACACACAAGACACACACTGAACACAAACCTGCAGGACCGTGGCCAGGATATCAACATAGTTGCTCTCAGTTTGGTAGAGCTCCTTGGAGACCTGCCAGCGCGCTGACTGCTTAGGAAGGGCGGGAGTTGAGCTTTTGGGGGGTTTGGCATTCTCTGAAACACATAAGCAGAGATGAGCAGCTATAAATCTTCCTCCGGTATATTTCATCCCTGTTCTCAAAATATCGGTCCAAAAAAAAATTAAAAAAAATAAATAAATAAATAATAATAATAATAATAATAATAATAAATATATATATATATATATGAGTTGTGTAACACGAGTCACATTTGGCAATGTTTTAGATACAAAGGATTGTTCAATTTAACTTAAATAAATTAAAAATATAAAATAATAAAATCAACCAATCAACCTGGGCTCATAGTAAAGAGTAAAATGCATTGTTATATCAGTTAAACTGAATTAAGTTCTGTTTTAAGCCATAAATAATTTGTGAGTTTAGTAAAGATGATTCAATTAATTAATTTTAGTACTTTTTTTGCTGTTGTTAGGTAAATCTAAAAATTTTCTGTGGTTATCCACGTTGCCACAAATAAGTTTAAGCTGTATTGAACCTGGAACATTCCTTGAATAAACAAACAAACAAAAAAAACAATAATTAAAACACACACACAAACGAATAATTTACTTTTGAAGAGAGCAAAAGATAAATTTGCTCAATTTGAGCAATCACCTTTTCTACACATTAATAGCATAGATTAATGTTTACATTCATCCTAAACCCTGGGCTAAAGTTACTATGAATGTCACCTGTCTGGTCTGTTTCCTGTCTGCACACAGGAGTGCTGGTACGCTGCAGTGGCCACTGTTTCTCTGATCTACTCTGTCTGGCACTCCTCCGCCTACCGCTGCTCCTCCTGCACCTGCGCTCTGCAAAACACAGCGGCCTCACTCATCTAAAACACATCCCGACTCTCCCGGTTCACCTCAGTCCTGCCTGGGATCATCCTGGACCCCAGAGATCAAAGTCTAGAGAGCTCTGGAACACTCTCACATAATGCAATGGGAACTTTGCAAACTTTTCAGAAAACCAAGAGTTTTTTTTTTAGGTTAGACTATTCTTCTGTTCGTTTGTTTAACCCATGGAAGACGGGGGAGTGTTACATTATTTGTTTGCTTGTCACGTCATATCAGATCATTAATTTCACCTCCACTGGATTTGCAGGTGTCAGGTGTGTTGGAGAAGTCCAGCAGGGAGCCCATGGAGAGGGAGTGTTCAGCTGAAGGTCTCTTGCGCGGTGGGAAGGGAGAAATCTCTGTCTCCTTGGTGAGCTGAGCCAATGTTTCTCTAAGACGGCGACGTTTCCTGCCACTGTTGGGTGTCGTGAGAGACAGCAGAGACACGGCCTTCTTCATCGCAGGACTCTCCGGCTGAGAGGAAGACATTAAGACAACAGATATGAGTGTACTGCTTTTGATAAAGCTGTAAAATCAATTTCGAGTCTTTATTAAATATGACCACACTTTTCACTGTATTCAGAAGATAAACTACCGAAGAAGAAAAAAAACACATTATTACTATTTTCCACATTTTGTGACCTTACACTTGGTCCAAACCGGTGAGTTTCTTCTATTAGCAAAAAAGATGATATTTTGAAGAGTCTTCTATGGAAGACAATGGTTACCGCCAACTGTTTGGTTACCAACATTTTAAAAAAATATTATGAAGCATCATGGGATCATTTTTAAAAAACCCGCCATAAAGTGTCGATATATGTTTTTTTCAAAGTTAAACTTGCATTAATTTTACATGGCTTTCTAAACATGCAGCTCTTTTGTGCGAGACGCAAGTGCAACAGTAAGTTTTTCCGCTATATTTTTAAGGAACAACGCAGCAGCGCCGCATCTAGTGGCTTCAACTGGACAGGCTAACAAAAACATTATAATGCAATGACACCTACATCGTCATCGCATCTCGTGCGCCACTGATAAGGCTGCCTCCTTAACGCACACCTAAAAGTTGAATGCAAAATTTTTGCATTCGAATGTGGATTTTTATTTGAAATTCGACAAAAATTTTTTGACAGCCCTAATTCCCATTTCCTTAGTAACAGCGATAACTTTGATTGATGGAGCCGCATCTAGTGGCTTCAACTGGACAGGCTAACAAAAACATTATAATGCAATGACACCTACATCGTCATCGCATCTCGTGCGCCACTGATAAGGCTGCCTCCTTAACGCACACCTAAAAGTTGAATGCAACGTTTTTGCATTCGAATGTGGATTTTTATTTGAAATTCGACAATTTTTTTGACAGCCCTAATTCCCATTTCCTTTGTAACAGCGATAACTTTGATTGATGGACATCAATAAAGGATTGTGGGTAGTGTAGTTTACTAATGAAATCACAAATTCTTAAAAAAAACAACAACAAAAAAACACTTCTCTAAATAAGTGAAATTAATGGAATTTGTACTTCCACACCCCAAATGCAGTGATTTCCTCACCTTTTCGTAAGAGTACATGATTTCCCCAGCACGGGCGTCCATTTGTATACTGCCCCAAAACCACTGCAGAAAGACACACAATGAGAAATAAAATGAGAAGATGCATTCATTTAAAACATTTCCGCTGAACCCTTTATTAACACCTTAATACTGATGCATTTATGATCGTAACAGAGCTACTAAAACTTATGATGTCTGCCAAAAAAAAAAAAAAGACTCCCACTCCTCGCAACCTACTAGATAATGGACTACGGACAGGAAAGCAGTGCAAAATAACAGAGTGCATTTTTAAACACTATTATTAAGGACCCACACAAAGCCCAGTGTGTGTGTTTCTGTGTCTGTACTTGTAAGACGTAAAGCCAAGTTCATACCTCCTGCTTCACTACATAGAGCCTTTTGGAGGGAGTAAAGGGCAGTTCTTTAATGGAGTTCTCCTCAACTACCAAGTGGGTGCACCTTGCATCACCCACTGCCTGGAACCGTCCACCTGGACAAAACAAGCAGTACACACTCCTTTAAAAATCCCCCTCAATCAGAAATCGGGTCATTTGCTTTAACAGAGAAGGTCTAGCAATAAAATACAGAAGTACGTCCTGGAGTCAACATCTCAGTTGCATCAGAGTGAAAGGCTTTGGTTAATCTAGAATTATTTGAGCAGAGGTTTTGTGACTTATTAAAACATGAAACGTTTCAGACTTGTTTCAGAAAGGACACTGATGCATGAAAGTTCATTACCGTGTTTCTGTGTCCTCTCCTCCATGTTGGTTTTCTCCTCTTCAGAGAAGCCCAGAAAGCTCAGGACGCAGTCCTGGAACGGAGGGACCTTAAACTCTGTGCGAAACTCCTCGTTGCCTGCATGGAAATTACTAAAGCGAGAGAAAAAAAGAAAAAAGAAATCATACACACCTCAAGACCAAAAACTCTGAACATAGTTTTGGGAGTTTCTGAAAACAATTCTGACTAATAAAATCAAGCAGTGTAATTTTTTTAGTGTTAAAAAATATTATTACAATTCTATTTGAACTTGACATTAGGGTTGGGCGAGATATTGGTAGACACGATTAACCGGTAGAAATTCTCTCTCTATCGTGGTTACACGCTCACGTGACGTTGCTGTGCTACGTGGTCATGAGAACTTAGCGTTTGCATGAATTTTATGCATTGTGGTTTAAAAACAAGTGATTTTAAGCTGCTGAAACGCAAATAGCAGCAGCTCAGGACGCAGTCCTGGAACGGAGGGACCTTAAACTCTGTGCGAAACTCCTCGTTGCCTGCATGGAAATTACTAAAGCGAGAGAAAAAAAGAAAAAAGAAATCATACACACCTCAAGACCAAAAACTCTGAACATAGTTTTGGGAGTTTCTGAAAACAATTCTGACTAATAAAATCAAGCAGTGTAATTTTTTTAGTGTTAAAAAATATTATTACAATTCTATTTGAACTTGACATTAGGGTTGGGCGAGATACTGGTAGACACGATTAACCGGTAGAAATTCTCTCTCTATCGTGGTTACACACTCACGTGACGTTGCTGTGCTACGTGGTCATGAGAACTTAGCGTTTGCATGAATTTTATGCATTGTGGTTTAAAAACAAGTGATTTTAAGCTGCTGAAACGCAAATAGCAGCGAGAGAACTCGTTTTCACTATATGCATGCGCTGTCAGAGAGGCGCGAGCACGTGACGACGGTGCTCATAGAGCACGGGAGTATTGAACAGTTATTTGAGTTATTTTTACCGCTTTATAGGCCTTGAACAGTTAAATACACTCACTTGTATGTCAAAATGCCTGTCTTTGCAAATATCCTCATAAACAGTAATTTAGGTCTTAAGTGAAAGCAAATAGCTGAGAAAGAAAACACATGTGTAACTGTATATTGGATATATATATTGGATATATATACATTTGATTACTTTATACAATGTATGTAGCATTTCTTATTTATTTGTTCTACTGTAGTTTTTTTATTTGCTTGTAATTAGTTTATTTAATCAGTGAGCTTAAGGTTTTTTTTTTTTTTTACTTAGGCTAGTATTCGTTTTTTGTCATAGTGACACTGGTGACAAGAATTATGAAAGTTCTATGGTATCAAAAATTTTGATTACATAAAGACCTTATTTAAAGCAAAAATAACTATATTGATATATATTGTTACCTCAAGATAAAATTACTCATATCGTGATATAAGATTTTGGTCATATCACCCACCCTAATTTACATGCAGTACAGACGCTACTAGGGCTGTGTATCACCAGCAAAGTCACGATACGATACATATCACGATACAGGGGCCACGATACGATACACGTCACGATATGGGACTGCACTGAATTTCGCCTCAGAAGAATTTAGTAAAACAGCTGTTTATTAAACACTGCATACTATAGTGCCATTTCTAACTATTGGCAGAGCAGGCAGTTGACCTCTGCATTATGAAGGGCTTCCATAACTGTACCACAGTACAATATAGGTATTGAGTGCCCAATGTTTGCATCTTGTTTTTAAGCCCATAAATAATAATGTACTCGTTCTAATAAATTTATATTGTAATGTACTCATTCTAATATATTTTTTAAAAATCATATTTACATTGCTGGTAGGTTATCATTGCACAAATTAACACACTCTCTACATTTAAAAAATAAAAATTATTAAAATTAGAAGAGTTCTAAACTAATGCGCTGTCTCTGTATCTAACGCACACACACGCTCAGTAACTCACACAGATCACGTTGCGGCCGCACTCAGACATTCAGGAACAAACATTTTAGAGTTGCCCCGCAATTTTATCAACTAAATAGCTTAATCGCTCAAGAGCTACATTATCTTTCTCAACAAGGAGCTGGTAACATCGTTGTTTCTAAAGGAATTAAAGCCACAGCTTCACTGTTAATAGAGAAACGCGGCAAAACGGTGGTAATTCGTACATACACAGCCCCTCTCTCTCTCCCATAAATGAACACTTGATTAATTACACTTTTCTGAGAATAGAATATTGAAGTGGAGATCGCTAAACTGCAAGCTAAAACTAAAACCTGTGTTTTCAGAAAGCAGGCGCGTTTATCCTCAGTGGAGAGAGAGAGCGCGTGCAGGTTGACAAAGATAAGTAACACACTTGGCAGATATTTCCGTATTGCGCAAGTGGGAAGCTCCGTTTCGGGGATTACGTCTCTTTATATCAGGCAACCCAGTTGTGTTCCTCTGCCGCCAGATTAAACCTTGTTATAGCCTATATATTATGCTCTTATCATTATTTTTTAGAAACCTCGCACTTTTCTACTCAATTTTAAACCGTGTTCTTGTATTCAAATTAAGCGCGGACCACTGCTGCACGTGCCACAATATCGATACTGAGACAGCTGTATCAAATCTCTGTGACGATACATTGTCGTATCGATGTATCGAACACAGCACTAGACGCTACACAACTAACCTTTAAAGTCATCATGAAACAGAACTTCAACTCATTTTACTAAGACTCTGCCACGCCCCCCTAAAACAGTTCGTTCTAACACGCCCCCACATATCTACCTCACTATGTGGAAATATTTGCATAATGCAGCCCAAATGTGCACGCAAAGAAAGAAGGCGTGGTTTCAGTAACCGCAGTTAGTGCCTAGAACAGGGGTGTCCAACCCTGGTCCTGGAGGGCTACCGTCCTGCAGATTTTAGCTCCAACCCGAATCAAACACACCTGAACCAGCTAATCATGGTGTTCAGGGCTGCTTGATAATTACAGACAGGTGTGTTGGAGCAGGGTTGGAACTGAAATCTGCAGGACAGTAGCCCTCCAGGACCAGGGTTGGACACCCCTGCCCTAGAACAATGGTTCCCAAACTTTTAAGTCCAAGGCCCTGCTTAAATTTACCTTTGGTACATTTGTTAAAATAAAAATGAAGTAAAAAAGGATGTCAGTTTAATGTTGTACATCTTTAATTTTAGTGATTTAACATTTTAATTAAGATTATGTTAAAGGGGAGGTCTAATGCTTTGTCATGCATTCTGACTTATTTACACTGCCAAAGAGTTGGATTCTCATGCTAAACATGACCAAAGTCTCAAAAAACAAGTTGGATGTATTTCTGTGCCAAATAACTTCGTATAAGTTTTGGAAAGTTTTTTTCGAGGATGGCCCTGTATGACGTCATAAAGGGCGGAATTCCTTGAATGGGCACTTCTGCCGGAAGAGCACGCACACATCAACCAGAGCAAGAGCATCAGCGTGCTTCATTCGGGTTATGGAAGTCATCGGGATCAGAGTCTGGATCGAATATATATATGGCTGGATCTGATTTTTAGCCATAGTTAATTTAAGTCAATAAAGTTTTTGTTCCTGTTTTATTTATGTTGATGTCACAGCTTGGAGACGATCGCTACGCAAAAGCTTTGCATGCTCGTGACTCTTTAGCAACTGTTTTTGGAGAGAAGCGTAAAGCTGTATCTTTCTTTTATAAATCTGATAAAACTAAAGACTCTTCGGAGATTTGAAGGATGCAGTACTACTCAATAGGTACGTAAGATTAACCTGAGATTGTCAGAAACTGTGTACGTTATGTCCCCTTTTATATAACTAAATTTAAATTATTTTAAGACTTATTGGCACCCCTATGGAAGTGTGCCGAGGCCCCTTAGTAAGAACCACTGCCCTAGAACTCTCTTGCAGCTTCCTGCAGTTCCCATTTAAAAAGTCCTGGCATAAAACAATAACCAAATTTATATCTGGCTTTTTCAGGGTTTCTGCATGTTTTGTGAAGGCAAATTTAAGACTTTTTAAGAACAAGTAAAGAAATTTTAAGGAATAAATCAAACGGAACATAATACACCAATTTGTTCTTTAAAAATAACTGTCTAGAGAGTACACAATGAGTTGTATTAGCAAAACTTTGAAAATATAACTTCCTACCGATCTCCAGATCTTTTTAAATCATTATACAAAAAAAAATGTTTAAGGTTTGAATACCTCTGCTCCCAACCACTAGAATATGAAAATAACTTTTACTGTACCTTCTGATCATCACACTGCAAAAAGTGATGGTCTTGCTTAGCATACTTGTCTTGTTTTCCAGTGCAAATGTTAAATATTCTTAAATCACGATACATTTACTTGAGAAGCAAAATGGCATAAATCTTGTTGTGGCATGGCATAAGTGAGTTTGATTAAAAAGAACAAATATCCACCAAAGGACTTAAGAAAAAAATTTATTCAAAGGGGAAATGAGTTTTCATACTCCTTTTACAGATATTTGTTCTTGTTTATTAAAAATGTAAGTGTGTTCAGTTTCTCAGAAAATCTTAATTTTTCATCTCAATGGTCTTGCTTAGCATACTTGTCTTGTTTTCCAGTGCAAATGTTAAATATTCTTAAATCACGATACATTTACTTGAGAAGCAAAATGGCATAAATCTTGTTGTGGCATGGCATAAGTGAGTTTGATTAAAAAGAACAAATATCCACCAAAGGACTTAAGAAAAAAATTTATTCAAAGGGGAAATAAGTTTTCATACTCCTTTTACAGATATTTGTTCTTGTTTATTAAAAATGTAAGTGTGTTCAGTTCAAATGTATCTTGATTTAAAGATGTTTAGATATTTGTATTGGAAAACAAGACAAAAACACTGAGGATGATATTTATTTTTAGCAATGCAACATTCAATGCCATGACTTTATTAATTTAAGACTTCCTGCTCTGATTTAAGACTTTTTAACATCTTAATTCCTGGAAGGGTGAATTAAGACTTAACGGGCTTATCGACTGAAAATCTGACTTTTTCAGTGTTTAAGTGCTATAATTGGGTGTCCGGTGCATCTACCAACTATATCTACCAAACGTAAAAAAGAAGAACCCAGTAAGTTTGGTTTTGTAAGCCTTTCTCTGCCAGCATGCGAGAAAATGAGCCAATCAGATTTCTCTCCCCCTCTGACGTAGGAAGGGGATCTTATTATAATATTACCGCCCATTAATCTGCACGTTTCCACCCATGGCGTTCAGCCGCCATAGTTGTTTTCACAAGCGACAGCGGATTACTTGTTCTGACGCCACGGCAAAAGTTAGCAGAAAACATGCTAAATGTTCTGTCGTTGGCTGCACAGATGAACACAAATCATTATTTAGAGTCCCAGCCTCAGAGGAGACAAGAGAGTGGATTTATTTTATTTTTAGTGGAAATCCCGGAAGGGGGGTGGGGTGCGCAGTAACTCATTATCATTTACAGAGACATACACCAAAACGGGTTGGTGTCAGCAGAGCTGTTTTTGACAAGGCAAAACGGGTGTTGTTTACACAGCCATTGAGTGTTTTTAAGCAAAATATGTTACAGACATTTCATGAAGAACCTAATAAATCATGCCAACTTGTGGAAAATGTTCATCCGATGAGCCCTTTAAGACCTTTAGAAATGGAGAAACCCCGTTTTTGGTCAACAATAACCAATAGCCTGAGCATAGATGAAAGATTTAAAAAAAAAATTCCCCTTCAGAATACCGTGCACTGATGCATCCTGCACAATAAGACCAGAAACAAGGACAGTACAAGGTCAATTTGGATTTCAAATTGACTAAGTCTGTCTCCTTTAAGTCTTGTGGGCTCAGAGGGGACGAAAATGAGAAAAAAAAAAATCCCTTCAGTCAACATCCAGCCAACAGTGGCAGGTCATTAATGTGAAAGGTCAGGTTCAGTGTTCAATACATGTATGGAAAATGTCAAAACCAAAGTGCAGTGGAAACCGCTTTTAATATGGAAGCAGGGAGGGCCCGTTTGGTGTGCGCACCAGTGGCTGGACATTTCAGCCTCATCATTCACTTCATTTACTCCTCTGTACTGACACAGTGAGGGGGATTGACGCAAGGGGTAGTTTTATGCCTCACACACACAATCTTACATGTCATCTCTGTGCTCCCATGCCTTGTGTATCCATTCAGGGGTGAGGATGGGTGTGCCCATGCACACTGCCAACTAAAAAGAAAAAAGAGAGACAAAAGGCAGTGAATAGCATCTGGAGGGAAGAGATCCCCTAACCAAATCTTGATCCATGCATTATGCATGAGACTAATGAATGATTCAGCCCAATTCAGCACGCCGTGAGGAGAGATACATGAGAAAGGTTTTAATCAAACCCTCTCTAAATAACGCAGACATGTCAACTGCAGACAGTAGACCCAGCTACGGACAGCACACCTGGGGTTTGAGGAACCATCAGGAAATAGCCATCACTGACCAAAAGACAAAAGGCTCTTCATTCAGGCTGATTTTTAAGAATTAACATATGTAAATAAAAGGTAATAAAATCATTTAAACAGTTTTGGTGACTGACCTTCTTCAAACACAAAAGAGTTCAAAGGTTTCTGGGATTCAAAGGTGAGAAGGAATTCAACCAATTTCTGCTGAACATTTACAGTAGTCTCACATCACCTGACTCTACAATCCTACTTATTCTGGTCAAGAACCACCCACTGTGACAGGAAGAGATGTAAAGTGGTATGATCAAGTTAATTCGTCTTTAGACTGGTGTATATAGTGGAGTGACTAAGTGATTTGATTTGATATGTGTCATTACAGCAGGGTGAGTCAGAAAGGATTTCACAACTAAAAATCTGTCGTTTTTTTGTTTTCTTCTCTGCTGATTCACTATACAGAAAAATCAGTGGGGCGGAAGGATGATATGTATGTGTGGATACGGTGGATACATACCCTGTACTTTTCACCATGTGTTGAACGGGCGATGAGGTGTGTGACTTTAGCGCTGTCAAAGTCTTTACGGATGGTGCCGCCCATGTGATGGACGAGATTTACCAGGGTAACCTGAGGAAAAGCACAGATAATTAGAGCAAATAATCCGACAGTGACACTATGGGCTGCTTTTGAGTCAGATGAGTGGGTAAGCAGGACTCACCACTTCATCTTTTTTACGGAATCCGGTGAAGCAGAGAGACAAGTTGAGCATGGTCATTGAGTAGAGAGGCCTGGAGGAGAACGGCAGAGGCTATGGACAAGGACATGGAGAATGATGGAATATATCATTAATATGCCTCAATCACAGCAATCTGAGAATGCACACTAAAAAAACAAACAAAAAAAAACACTATGCCACAAGGAGGTTTATGTCATATCATAATTGGATATAAAGTGAATATACATCATAGGATATATGATATATATGATCATATATCATAATAGGAGGTCTTTTGCATATAGAAGTCTTACAGTACAGTAGCAGAAATGAATTACAAGCAATATTGTAGCTCCTAAGCAAACACTAATAGTATTTATTAAATTATAAAATAATGTAATTATTTTTTATAATTATTTTAAAATGTAACACACAAACACATAATAAGTGAGCATCAAATCAGCATATTAGAATGATTTCTGAAGTATCATGTGACACTGATTACACTGAAGAAATTCAACTTTGCCATCACAGAAATAAATGACATTTTAATAAAAAA
>NW_015655715.1:665113-680463 GCF_001515625.1 Sinocyclocheilus rhinocerous | reverse complement strand
ATATATATATATAAATAATTTTTACATTGCAAAAATATTTCACAATATTACTGTTTTATTGTATTTTTGACCAAATAAATGCAGCCTTGCTAAGAGATTTTTTTTTCAACAACATTTAAAAATTGTAATTATTTAAAACTTTCAGTCGCCAGTGTATATATTATTTTATTACTTGTATTTTTTTTTACAATTAAAAAAATATATATTTTTAAATTATACATTTTAAAGAAATGAATAAGAATAAATAAAAATATGTATACATACATAAAATATATACATTTTTCATTTAATTTTGTGTGTGTGTGTACATACATAAATACACACACACATATATATATATATATATACACACACACACACACAACCGGTCAAAAGTTTGGGATCAGAATGATTTTTTATGTATTTTACAGGAGTTTCTTATGCTCATCAAGGCCGCATTTATTTGACCAAAAATACAGGAAAAATGTAATATTGTGAAATATTATTATGATGTAAAATATACATTAAAATATAATTTATTCCTGTGATGCAAAGCTGAGTTTTCAGCATCAATAATCCAGTCTGTAGTGTCACATGATCATTCAGAAATCATTCTAATATGCTGATTTATTATCAGTGCTGGAAACTGTTGTGCTGCTTAATATTTTTTTGGAACCAGTGATACTTTTTTTTCAGGATTCTTTGATGAATAAATGTTAAAAAGAAGAGCAACATTGATAATTTTATTAATAAATCAGCATATTAGAATGATTTCTTAAGGATCATGTGACACTTCATACTGGAGTAATGGCTGATGGAAATTCAGCTTTACATCACAGACATAAATTATATTAAAGGATATTAAAATAGAAACCATTATTTTATATTGTAATAACATTTTGCAAGATTACTGTTTTTTCTGTATTTTTGATCAAATAAATGCAGCCTTGATGAGTATAAGAGACTTCTTTAAAAAACATTACATGTCTTACTGGTCACAAACTTTTGAGTTTATACCGGTAGTGTATATATATTTATTTATTTATCACATGAGACTTCTCAGAACGCAGACCTTTCATGTACAGTGGCAGCTAAGCTGTGCACCACAAGATTTAACAACAATAAGACAAGCCTTCATTTCTCACTGGGGTGGATTTTTGTAGTTGTATCTATATACTAGTGTTCGTCAGACTTAATCTTTCTGTCCGGCACCGATCGCTGGCCAGCCAAGTGTTCATTTCACTTTGGAATATCTGAGGGAGTCAAGCAGACACTCCTGTGTACACTCAGATAAGCCGGCAACATTTTTCAGACTTTACAGGAGCAATCAAAGCTGCTTACGAATCCGTTCCAGTTGGAAGAACAACTTTATTTCAACAGGCTTTTACTCAACCCGTGACGGCATAGCAGTATCAAACTATTTCACCGCCTCAGGGAGAAAAAAACCCACGAGATGGCTGTGATTCTGTGTGTGTGCTTGTGTTATTTTATTTCAGGTCTTACCTCTCCCTTGCTGGCACAGTGCATCACGGCAGGAGGCCCCAGGATACGGTTGTCATTCTTGTACAGGAAGCTGTATTCGGGAGCCTGGAAGTCTTTCAACACAAACACGGTCTCGAACTCGCAGTTCTCGCCGTCACCAAAATCTCTGACATTGTCAGTCTTGATACAGGGGGTGTTTATATCCTAATAGGGATGAAGATGACAATGAGAATATCAGTAAACACATTAGCTGGATTGTGATCACAATTTCTTCAATGTAGAGAGCGCTCTCCTTTAGTAAAAGGGATCTCAAAGATGTTAAAGCGTTCTGACAGATGACACACTGAAGAAAGACAGCAGTCATTTGTCAAATGCAGATTTAGTGGATACAAACACAAGTGCCAAGGGCGGTTCACACAGGACAGTTAAATAGACAATAAAGTATACAACAGAATGCATATTGGATCGGCCAGTATAGGCCATTTACCTGTACATGTTAATTTCTGCCTATTTTTTAACAGTTATATTTTCTTTTTAACTCTAGGGCCTATATTAAAAATAATAAATAAAAAAAACTATCACCGTTTCCCACAAAATTAAGCAGCAAATCTATTTAATGTATAAGAAATGTTTCTTGAGCAGCAAATCAGCATATCAGAATGATTTATTAAGGATCATGTGACAAATTTGAAATTATAGTAATATTACAGCACAATAATTATAATATTATGTCATAATACAGTAATATTTACTGTTTTTTTTATTTTTATAAATAAACGCATCCTAGGTGAGTATACGAAAGAATATGTCCGCCGTGAACAGCCCATTAAGTTTTTTAAGGGAACTGAAGGGAGATCTGTTAGTGCAGAAATTTCCATTATTCTTGTCATTTGGGATTCACTTTCAGAAATTATTATTCAGACTTACCTGAGTGCAAAAATAAAGATTAAAAGACAAAAAATTAAACATAAAACTAAAACAGGAGTTAATCACCAAAGGGCTGATTAAATAACTGATTGAATTAATTCTAATTCAATGGATTAAAGACCACCTGCTGGACAAACACAGAACAAGTTGTTAGATCACATTGTTAGAACTTAGTCCAGACCACCGTGTGAGTGAGTTTGGTATTAAACAGTGCAGTGCCACACCGAATCCCCCCTTAAAATACCATGCCGCAAATCCCCCGGTGCTCTCAAGCATGCAAAGATTCCGGGTGCCGAGACGTACCATATTGACTATAGACTTTATCAATTTCTCACACGCCTCTGTGCCCGGCTGCCCTTCTTTAATCTTTACCACAGGGACTTCCATTATTGTGATGGCCTGTAAAAATGAAGAATTGACATCAACCTGGCAACCCAAAGCTGATAAATTTCCCAGGCAGGAGGGTCTACAACCTGTCAGAACCGAGATGAGAACTTCAAACAAATGTCAAGAAAAGTCCAGGAGGAAGATCTGCTACAGTAATAAGTTGCGTAAGGGCAGGGAGAATAGATTACTAAAAGAAGTAGCTACATCTGAAGTCTTCTCACATCATGTCAAGGGTAAGCATAGGAGACTTTCAGGAACATCCTCTTCCTCCCATGAGCACTACATGAGAAGTTCTCATTCCGAATCCACACACATTTAACCTCATTTATCAAGCTCTGAGCCTAAATGTCCCATCATTGGCCTGCGCTACCTCCAAACACAACTGTCAGAGCAAATGAAGGAACATTCATAACCTTTCGCCCGTTAACTCCCAAACGCCACATACCACATGTCAGTGTAAGAATGTGAAGTAAAATGTTCATCAGCATCAAATCCAGTTCAAAATCAGAGAGAACATGGTCCTCAAAGTTGCTGTGCTACTGACACACTTGGCCAAATTCTGCATCTGTTCTGGACTCAAACAGCTCATTCGGTTACTGCATGAAACGAAACAAAGACCTATGTCTACAATATAGAACTGTTGTATAATAATCATAAAAAACATAGAAAGCATAATAAGAGGAACAAGTAAAATGTCAGTATGAGACTTTTTGAGACAAGTGGCATTTCATCATATGACGGAGCCCAACTCAATGATTTATCACTGCTTGACAAAAACAAATTAATTAAAAATAGCAAAATAATTCAATTTTCACAGGTAGGCCTGTCGCAATCAATATATCGACTTATCGCGCAATATATGTACATGACCTCAATCATTTTTGGTGACGCAATATATCGCCCATTTTATTTACTTAAAAATTAAAGTCCGTCATTTGGAAGTGTGTAGGCCTTCTTGCATTATTATGCTGTTACATTACAATTATATATTCAGTGGCATAAAATGGTCTTTAAAATGACAATAATATCGCTTATCGCAATTATTTCTGGGGCAATATATAGCATAACTAAAAGGTGTTATCGTGACAGGCCTATTCACAGGCACATATTAAGGAAATATTTGTAATTATAATTTACCATCACCAGGTGCTACAGCTACTGCTAAAATGAATACACTACTGTCAAATTTTGGGGTCAGTAAGACTTTTTTGGAGGGAAGAAAATTATTCAGCAAGCATGCATTAAATTGATCACAAGTAACAGACTTTTACATTGTAACAAAAAATTCTTAAATTTTTTTTTTGAACATTCGATTAAATAGTAAATTCTGAAGAAGAAAAAAATTATCACAGTTTCCACAAATATATTAACAGTTATAACTGTTCAACATCAATAATAATGAGAACTAGAATGATTTCTGAAGGAACATGTGACTGAAGACTGGAGTATGGCTCCTGAAAATTCAGCTTTTCGTCACAGAAATAAATTACATTTTGAAATATATCCAAACATAATAATGAGAACTAGAATGATTTCTGAAGGAACATGTGACTGAAGACTGGAGTATGGAGTATGCAGCCTTGGTGCATAAGAGACTTCTTCCAGAAACATTTTGAAAATTGTACTGAGCCCAAACTTTTAAACGCTAGTGTACATGTAAACATGTTACTGGCAATAAATGTGTTGCTCAGGTAAACTTTAATCAGTCAAGGACAGAAATGTATCAGAATTTTAACTGCTGTTTTAATTTCAGATTTAATTGAATTTTTAATTTCAGGAACACAAACATGCAAGCAGACATAGAAATAATCCAGATCAACCTTAAAATTCAGTTAAAAATTGTTTCAGTCAGGCAAACGGAAGGATTTCAGGTTTATCTTTTGTGCACTAGGCACCAAGCTGGGCAACTATTAGCGAACGGATTACTTTTTATCAGATTGGAAGATTCTGAAGCTCTTCTTCTCCAGCTAAACTCACATTGAACTTGGAATATTTTAGAAGGGTCTGATTTATTATTTTATTTCATCTTACCTCAGTGAAAACAATCTATATAAAAAGCTTGACTCTCTTCTTTGGTACCTGAAGAGCTTTCTCAAGTTCTGCAATGTTGCCGGCCTCCCCCACCAACACCACCCTGGTCTCAACTCTGGGCAATACATCTAAAAAAAAATTTAAAAAAAAGACCACAGGCAAAGGTGAATCTCTATGGAAATAGACAAAATAGAGTGGGAGAAAATAACCTCTTTTGTTATGTTTGTGCTCAGTAAAACGGTCCACCCTACAGAAATGTCAGTTGATATAAGGTTGATCGAGATGGAGGGCAGTTCACTTACCCTCTGTCTCGTCTGCATGTAGACCCATGAAAAATTGCTCCTTTGAGGTCTCGGCCATCCGGGAGTCGTATACGGAGGAGTCTACCAGCAGGCTGCGGCCCAGCCCTAAAGTAACTATGCTGCTGTCAGCCATGGCGCTGTGACAAGGGGTGGCGACCCAGTCCTGTCCAGAATATCAAAAGCTGGAGGCCAGAGAGAAAGGAGTGAACAAGGGCGGCACAAAAATAAGAGACAAACAGCTGAGTTTCTAGGAGGGAATGAAGGTTAAAGGGAGGAGAAAATCAATATATATATAAATCTGCACCAAAATGAATCAAAGTTAACTTATTATGATCTTTAAAAAAAAAATCAACTTGCCAACTGAATAAATGTAATGAGTACTTAATCTGAATGCAACATTACATTAATGAAAAGCTGGTGCAGTTCATTATCAGAACAAGAACGGCCAAACGAGAAACAAAACATTAAATGTCTATATGTATGAGTGTGTGTGTGTATTAGATTGTATATTTTAACAGATAATGAAATAAAGTATCACATATTATAAAGATCTGTCAGGTTTTTTAAGAGAGCAATGCTGTGACAGTTGATTGGCAGCACTTTAATGACTAACGTTAGCTAAGTTAGCTAACTTCTAAACAAAAGAAATTCTTTGCAACAGAGTCTTGTAGCTTGATTTAAGCAGATGTATGATGAAAACTCACCGTACAGAAGTTGGATAAGACCAGAAATATGCTGGTAAGGTTTTGATGAATGAAGAAACACAGAGTTCGACTGGCTGCTAAACCAGCTGAGGCAATCTCCGTTTTTGCTCGCACAACAATTGGTTAAAACTCAAGCGTAACGTTGCGCACGTAAACACCACTGTCCTCGCAATGACACGAAAGTGTGTGTGTGTATTAGATTGTATATTTTAACAGATAATGAAATAAAGTATCACATATTATAAAGATCTGTCAGGTTTTTTAAGAGAGCAATGCTGTGACAGTTGATTGGCAGCACTTTAATGACTAACGTTAGCTAAGTTAGCTAACTTCTAAACAAAAGAAATTCTTTGCAACAGAGTCTTGTAGCTTGATGTAAGCAGATGTATGATGAAAACTCACCGTATAGAAGTTGGATAAGTCCAGAAATATGCTGGTAAGGTTTTGATGAATGAAGAAACAGAGTTCGACTGGCTGCTAAACCAGCTGAGGCAATCTCCGTTTTTGCTCGCACAACAATTGGTTAAAACTAAAGCGTAACGTTGCGCACGTAAACACCACTGTCCTCGCAATGACACGAAAAGTTTGTCTAAAGTGCAAAATAAAACGATTAAGTTACGAAAATAAGTTTTGTTGGTATTTTAAGCCCATTGTATACGCTCATTTGATAGGTGGCTCTGTGCTCAGCTTACTCTCTGAATTCAAAAAAGCAAGCGAACATGAGAGCCTAGCGCCGATTGGCTGAAAGTGACGAGCTCGGCGGAAGTTCAAAGGCGACGCCTCTGATTGGCTGCTGAATTCAAACGGCGATGCGCGCTGTAGAGTCGGCAGCTCTGGCCGTGAATGAATGACACACGTTTTGATTAAACGCAATGATTAAGACACAAGATACTGATGTAAACACAATACTGCAATGCAATGAAACTTATTGTTCGTCCTTACAAACGTTACGTTAAGCATAGTTTCCATCGAAATGCAATTACTGTAAATTGTCATTAATCTAATCTAATCTAATATAGGCCTATACTTAATAATGGATTTTTAAGTGTAAAAGCATTAGTATATATATATATATATATATATATATATATATTTATTTTTTAAAACAAACTATGGTTATCATGATAGATTTGATAAGGTGTGAATCAAACACACTTGTTTGGCTGCAGTTGCTTGTTCTTACTTTGCTTTTCCATGAAAATACAAATATTGTAATTACAATAATTGTAATAAATACAATTGCTTTAATATAATATAATCTAATATAAATATGGGATTTTCAAGTATAAAGGCATTAGTTATATTATATTATTTACAATTTATGCTTCTACACTTGAAACCCCCATAATAATTTATTATGGTTTTATAGTAGGCTAGCAACTACTGCAGTAGGATATTTTAATGGAAACTATGATTACCATGGTAGATTATGATAAGGTGTGAATCAAACTAAATAAAGGCAATGTTTTATTGAACAAGTGAATGCATGATTAAATTATGAAATGTAGTTTCTTTCCTTTTCATTGACATCTTAAATCTGAACACTCCTGTTCTAAAGCTATGTTATAAAAAATAACATGACGACTCATGATAAATAGACTGCCAGGTGTCTTCAAAATCTTTAGACACCTGAAGCCAAACTGAAAGACAAAGTGAAGGCAGCTTGAGTTTTAAATTCCGTTTCAATGCTTGTCACATCTCTCTGGGTCTTTGTGTCTTGCTCGCTCCACTCTCTTTCCTTCTCTTCTGCTTTACTCTCCTGCCACCCCTCATGAGTCTTTGGGAATTTGAAAGACACCGTCTGTAGAACAAAGCCCAGTGAATCTTACCTGGCCCTCTCTCTCTTTGCTGTCCTCCTTTCAGATGTGCACTTTTGTGTCACACACTCTCGTAAAGAGCTTCTAATTACAACCAAAAATAGCCTGAATCGTGGACAATATTAAAAAAATTATATTAAATTTTCATGACATTTCTAACTTGTTTTTGGTTGAGATTTAATGGTCTCGTATGCAAAGTCAAAGACATTGTTTTGTAATGAATGTATTTCATTGTGCATTTGGAAATGCCCTTATGTAATACATATTCACATCAGCTGTGAAAAGCAAAATATTCACATATATATGAACAAAATGATGATACTACCAAGAATCACATCTGCATTCACTATCAATCTTTGTGCTTAGAAATTTACATACAAACAAATAAAGAAACTCGGGTTGATATTGGAAAGTAATTACACCATCTTTAAATCACAATCGTAAGTGGATATTGGCGGTTATGAGACAAAACATTTGGCATCATTACTACATTCACTGTCAATCTGTCATCCAGTTCATGTCAAAGCTGGAAGGATACAGTACATCTGATTTCTGTATTCTTTTCATCACAAACTGACAACATTCATGAGCAATACTGTAAAATAACAGTGTCAGATGCTTTTACAGTACAGCTGGAATATTTATGCTACAACACTCATATTTTCTGAAATACATTTAAAAACATCTCCAGAGTGAACAGTCCACATTTTTATTACCTTTCGAGATTATTTTTGTACAAGCGGACCATGATAGAGATGAATATATCAAGTAGAGACAAATATTTGAAGAGGATTAAAGATATTCAGCTCTACAAACAGCAGAGGAACGAAGCTTTACAGATGGCTTATACAACTGTCATGTCTGAATATAAAAGAGAGTATAAATAATGTACATTACATTAGACAATATTAAATCTTCAAAAGTGCTGTGATCTGACCAACAGTCTCATAAGCAAACAAGCAATAAAAAAACAAAAAAAAACAACAATCAAGTATATTTAAAGGGATAGTTCACCCAAAATAAAGGGAAAACAGCTTCTGGTAGCCATTGTCTTTCATAGTATTGGGGGGGAAAATGCCTACCAGCAATGGTCAAAATATCTTCTTTTGTGTTCGACAGAAGAACGAAATTCATACAGGTTTGGAACAACTTGAGGGTGAGTAAATGATAACAACATTTTTATTTTTTGGGGTGAACTATCCCTTTAAAAGCATTTCAGTGAAAGTTTCAGCAGGACAGAATGGTCTAGAGTCTCTTCCTCTCAGTGTTTTCAAATAGCATCCTTGGTGCAGATATCAGCGTCCGGTGTTCACAGAGATCCAGATACTTCTTTTCAAATACCCCTGCAATTGCTGCTAAGGCACAGCAGAGTGAAAGAACGAAGGCTGCATGCTGAATTTCTGACTCACAATTATACAGAATGTCACATCAGCGCTGGAGAAGGCCAGAAATGACTGGAATCCATTCTGATCGGTCAGTTCACTTACTCCTTCAGCAGAGCAGATGTCTGTGTAGTATTACAAAGAATAGAATATCGAGCTGTTGTCGAGTATGCTGTAACGCATGATGATATGGAAATCGAGAAGACATCACGGCACGTTCAGCATGCAAATCTGCTGTCCTGAGCGGGACGCGGCCCGGTGCTGTCTGCCTCCTCTGTATCGGTGAGGGCAGCGGTGCAGAGGTCACTGAAAATATCTAAAAAGCAGAGAATGAGAAGATGAGTGACATAATATACCGTTTTTTCCATCGAGAGCAACAGGAAACTGGTGGCAAAACAAACCCAGACCTTGCAACAGCACTCGACCACAGCAAGAACAAGATACATACAAAGAAGAAAACCCGAAAAGGCACGACAAAGATGCAAACCTTCAGAGTGATTCCTGTGCTTTACTTCTTTTTAAATGGGATGAGGGCATTTTGTTCCTGCCAGTGAGCACAGGTGGAGAAGCTTGAAGCGCAACATGAAAAGCATTCAAACACTACAGTATATTCAGCTTCAAACAGCTGCAGGGCTCAACAATAAGGATGAATCTATAGGATGATAAGGATGAAGCAATGCAACTATTTTTTTGTGAAGAAAACCTCAATTTAATTAAAAAAACATATTTAAATAAAATATATTTTCCTAACATTGCCTAAATATGATTCTAAAAATGAATGGCATAATCACAGGAATGTCTGTGTGTGTGTTTTGTAAAGAAAACTTAACTTTTTATTCTTATTACATTTACATTTAGTCATTTAACAGATGCTTTTATCCAAAGCGACTTACAAATGAGGACAACAGAAGCAATCAAAACCAACAAAAGGGCAATAATATGTAAGTGCTGTGATAACTCTAAGTTAGCCTAACGCAGTACACGTAGCAAGGTTTTTTTATATATAATAAATAAAAAGAAAAACAAGTAGATAGAATAGAAAAAGAATAGGGAACGCTAGTGTTAGAGGGCTTTTTTTATTAAAATAAAAATATATTTAAATATTTTTTCCTGCCACACATATGTAATAATATAATATAATATAATATAATATATGATAATGTGTGTTTGTGTGGCAGAAAAAAAACATCAACTATTATATATATATATATATATATTACATTAAAAAAATTATGTATGTGTGTGTGTAAGAATATTATCACCATATATACTGTACATTGCACTACTGTTCCAAAGATTTGTATTTCTAAATAAGATTTGACATTTCTATTCATCAAAGAAACCTTAAAAAAAAAAAAAGGTTTACATAAAATATTAAGCAGCTCAACTGTTTTCCAACATTATTAGAACAATTTCTGAAAGATCATGTGACACTGAAGACTGGAATAATGGCAGCTGAAAATTAAGCTTTGGCATCACAAGAATAAATTACATTTTAAAATATATTAAAATTGAAATATTACAAATTAAATGAGCTGTTTTCTCAGTATTACTGTTTGTACTATATGTTTACTGTACGTATATCTGTTGGAGTCAGTGAAGTAAGCAGGACAAAAATCCTTATAGTTGAGTCCAGAGCCGCCTCTGCTCTTAGTCAAAGCTTTAAATGAATAAGCAGCACCTTGTTATTATAGGAAAGCAAGAGTTTGAGAAAACCAGACAAACAAGGCCGAAAGTTGTATTGTGAGCACACCAAGATTTCATGGAATGAAGTGCATGCCTGTGGAGGTGATGTCATGCACACCTCTTTAAAAAAAAAAGCAGACTGCGCAAACAGGTGCCTCCGTCAGTCTCGCCGTTCACTGACCTAGATCTTAAATTACAGCCGCTTTGTGTCACGACGGTGTCTTGTGTGCATTCACATGTAAGGTATGTGTTTGAGTGAGAACGGACTGAGTGACATCAGAGGTCAAAGTGCATTATTTAACGCAGGGGTAGGCAATGTGGGTCCTGAAGTGCCGCTGTCCTGCAGAGTTCAGGAGTGTTTGATTAGGGTTGGAGATAAACTCTACAGGACGACGCTGCCTAACCCTGGTCTAATGCATCGCCATAAAAGATGTAACCCACATACTGTACAGCAGCTAGCAGTGTATGTGTCGAATAGCTATGAATGAATTTTATGGTGACCATCAGTCTGGACTAAGTGATGTCAGTCATGCCTTTCTGCTGCTCGTCCTGGGATTGGTGTGCGGTACCAGAGTTACTGTAAAGGTCTACTCCCTCCGCTGTGGACTGCAGGACAGTGGGTGGCACCAGTCCTGTCTTCTGAGTTTTAAGGTTCTTGACTAGCCTAAAACATGAGAGACAATGTTCATCTTCAACGGCAGCATGAACTTACAGCTTTGTGCTAGAGAACCTAGAGCTGAAGGGTTCAATATGATTAACTGACTGCTTAGAATTATCATTCAGACAGCAAAAAAGGTTGGATGGACCTGTTATATATGGTGGCCTGCAACACAAAACAATGTACCAAACAAAAATGATCAAAACACAACAGAATTAAGCTGCAACACAGCAGAAAAGCAGCCAACCACAAAGAACAGTCGATATGGAATTGGACGATAATACTACATTTATAATAATCAATTTCTGATCCACATGTGTTTCCAGTGGGACAGTGTATTGCAATGCACAAACTAATCTATAAACTTAAATCTATAACATTGATTTTACATGGTCTGAAAAATCTTGATTTTCTGGGTTGACACTGCCCTCTTGTGGTCAGGAGCATTTTCGTTGTTTTGTTGCTAAATTCGGTTGTATTTTAAAAACGTCTTTGCTCTGTAAAAATGTTTTTGTGCACCATAGCCCACCATAGTTACAGGTTTAGCTACATTAATTCAATTAGATTGTATTCACTTTTTATGGAGCCCCTAAAGGGACAAATAAAAAATGAGATGGGAGGGAAAATTATATTTCAATGCTTTTTCAATGCTTTTGCAAAACTTTCACATTCCCCCAAGAAACATTGCATTTACATAGCTTTCTTGCTAGGCTTTGTTTTCTCACAAAATGTTTGTATTCCCTGAGAAACAGCATACGCTTGCAAATCTTGAGTTTTCTTGCAAAAGTTTTGTGTTTTCTTGAGATACATTGGATTTGTTAACACATTTTATGTATTCGCTTGCATAAACTTTTGCATTTGCTTGCACAACTTTCACATTTTCTGGTAAAACATTTGCATTTCCCCTACAAACTATGTTTTGCAAGCAAATGCAAAACTGGTGATGGAAACAATTTGAAGTCTATATTTCGATGCTTATGTGAGTGAAGACAATCTTTATTGGAGGAACACAATACTTTTGTGAGCAAACACAAAGGTTTTTTGTTCAAATGCTAATTTCCTCAGGGGAACACAACCATTTTGTGAGCAAACGCAAAAGCAATGAAATATCATTTTTCTCCCATCAACATGTCCCCTTATAGAGGCTCAGCAACTTTTACCTGAAGTGAGGAAATGTACAATACAACCGATAATATTGTAAGGAGTCAATGATAATTAAATTATCGGCTTTGATAACTACATGCTGTTTTTTGAAATGGTAAATTACTTTTAGGGGTTAATCATAAAATAGCTTGCCAATTAAAATAATTGCAGATTTATTCACTGATTTCTATGAGACCGGATCTGAATAATGTTCCAGGACAAACACTTTGATTGTTAATACAAAAACATGTCCTTCTTGGGTTAAGCAGTAGTGCACTGTTAAAGTTTAACAAGTTTTTGTAGGGTACAAGTTTGAGGTTTATTGGTTATACTGTGGGACGCTGGGATTATGTTGTGATATTGGCGATCAGTATCAATGCAGAAAAAACTGCACAACCACAACAAGTTTCTTGACTGTTTATGTATCGCATACACTCCTGACACAACTGAGCAAACTCTAAAGCATCCTGTGGCTGAAGATGTGAAGCCAGCTACCTAAACTTTAGCTGGACTCTGCACAATGTCAAAACATCCATGAAAGCCTGAAAACTTCTTATGAAGGGTTTGAGGGGGTTGATTGGTGAGCAAAGAAAACTTTGCAACACTTTACAAAGCAGAAACTCAAGCACTGAAAATGACTGGAGACAGTTTTCAAGATTAAATATATATGAGATACTTCAGAATACTGCTGGCTTTTTCATTTCATTTTAGAAATGTTACTAAGTGCAGATTAGGTGGTATTCAGCACCGAAAAGGGGTGCATTAGACCCCTGTGAAACCTCTCTTCCATCTTGGATTTTGGAGACAAGGGTAAAATGATAAATAATGATGAAGAAAACATAAAAATAAAACACATGTGCCAAGTTCCGAGAAATGCACTTAGAAATGGTTTCAATTTAACAACTCTGAAAATGTCAAGTAGCGTAATAACATTGTCATTACACCTTAATCGTCCTTTATAATTTTTTTAAATATATTTTTCAAGATTAAAAAATATTTTAAACAAATATCATTAATTTTTAATTCATAAATATTATTGTTTTTTGGGGAGTCTCACCACATGAACAACCCTGTCTTGTCATAAAAAGCGCAAATGATATCTTAAGGGATTTTAGATGGTCTACAGGGGTGGCTGTGATATAATTTCCTGTTTTATGTTTTTATTTATTTTTTTCACGTTTCTGCATGTTGGTTGCAATTCACACCTTTTTTGGGGTTTTCAAATATTAATAAGCAGTGAAGCAGTTTTGGTATTTATTTCTGAGAAGTAATAAAACATTATGCCCAACTACTATATAATAAGGTTTCCTTTTCAAGAAAATCATTCATTCAATACACCTTTTTTTCTTCATTATGACATCAGGACCGGTCTATCACCCTGACAAAAATTAATTTTAATACAGAAATTAAAAACAGACTCCTTATAAAAGAGGTGAATTCAATTAATTACCTTTTAATGTATTTTTTGTAAAACAAACAAACAAAAAAACTAAAAAATCATGCCACTAACCCAATTTCTAGGTTGTCCAATAAACCATTTTTCTAATCTAGAGAATGTCTTGTTTGAAAAAAATCTGTGAAATTACTGATTCTGATCAAGCTTTATATGAAACTCATATTTTGAATTTCTGGGGTTTTAAAGCAAAAACTTAAAATAATTTAATAAGAGAGCCAACAATAACATTAGTTTCATTAGTGACAAGTCTTCAGTGACTTGCAGCCCTCTGACTCCAGCATGCCTGCAGGAATATACAGTATTTGTGATATGATTCCAAATTTAGGGGGGCCAAGCTTGTTGACATGGGGGCACTGCCCCCCCCACACCCACCTCCACCCCAGCACCCCTGGCTACAACTGCCCCTGATGGTGACTGTACTCATTACTCACCAGTGGCCGTTCTCCGACTCTTCTAGGAACTGTACTAAATCTCCCGCCTCGATGGAAAGATCCTGGGCGGTACCTGACTCGTACGTCAGCTGCACTTGATAGCGATCATTATCCCCCTTAAGAGAAAGAAAAAAAGACCATGATTTATTTCAGGGTCATGGCACCAATTATTATTGTTACTTTTTTTTTTTTTGGCTTTACTTGGAACTGGAAAGAAATGGGTAGGAAAGTTAGATTCATGTGTTCAGGGGCGCCTTCAGGATTTCTTCCGAGGGTACGCACAGAGGTTTTTTTTTTGGGGGGGGGGGGGGGTATTTTCTCCCCCTTCTCGCCAAAATGGTTTATACTACTGTTTCAGCTATTAAAATAGTTCAGTTTTGTATTTAATGAAAAAGTGATTATATTTCGTTTAGTTTTTTTTTTATATATAAAGTTAATTTAGAAAAACATTTGGAGCATATAGTTCAGTTTTGTATTTAATGGAAAAGTGATTATATTTCGTTTAGTTTTTTTTTTATATATAAAGTTAATTTAGAAAAACATTTGGAGCATTTTTTGTTTCATTAAATGTAAGTTGTTGTTTTGTTTTTTTTAAGTAAGGACCAAGCGGCCAACGGCAGACAGTGAGTTGATCATAGCCTGTGTTTGATCAGTTTAGCCTTCTCAAATCATCACAACTTGCCTAAAATAAAATCTATATATAAAACAGTTCAAGCATATCACAATGTTAGTTTAAATGTTTAACCTATATAAATGTGCGCTGTTAGACACATATCCAATCGTTTGTGCGGAGAGTGGAAGCTAAAGCGCACTCTGCAGGACATGGAGGCGCCAGCGCGGTCACTTGCATTTATTTCTAACAGTGGAAACAACTTAAAATACGCAGTCATTTGTGCTCATAAAGGTAAGAGTAATACATCACTCGGAACTGTAAAGGGTCTACTTTTATTTGTGTGCACTCACAA